>NC_139940.1:13018051-13180551 GCF_963454915.1 Gymnoscopelus microlampas
AGTCAGTCAGTGCAAACCTGGCGAGGCCTCACCATTAGCTACGCGCACTCGCCTCCCTGCCTACAGAGTGGCCCGACGCTGGCACCAAGCACCAACATTCACCCCTCCTTTCTACTTTTAGAAGTTGCCTATGATGTAAGGCTGTCTGTGACTGTCTCACTGTAAATGGCCCGCTGTCCCGTGTGCAGTCCAGCGACGTGTGAAGTCTAGCAAGGAGGCCAGATAGAGCGGCAGTCTGATTGACTCAGACATGACGAATGACCACCGGGGAGTGGGAGAGGAGTCAGCGCTTTGATTTGGATTTCCTGTTAGGGAGCTGGCAAAGGAGTCAAACCAACAGCGCCAACCAAGACCTAAGTATGAATGAATCACTTAAATTAAGTAGTAAGTATAGTATGACCTAGATAGATAGATTCAAATTAAGTAGTAAGTATAGTATGACCTAGATAGATAGATAGATAGATAGATAGATAGATAGATAGATAGATAGATAGATAGATAGATAGATAGATAGATAGATAGATAGATAGATAGATAGATAGATAGAGCATTATACAAGTGCAAGTTCACCCATTGACACACTGATGGCTCAGGAAACCATGCAAGGTACCAACCTTCAGTAGTCTCAAGGACAGTTCGAGACCGGAAACCGGAAACCTTCCGGTTCCGAAACAGCCACTCTATTGTACCTACAGTAGTATAGTACAGCATAGCACAGCATGGTGTGGTATAGTCAAGTGTAGTATGGTATAGCATAGCACAGCACAGCATGGTGTGGTATACTATAGCATGGTATAGTAATACAGCCCAGTATAGTATTTTATGACTATGACAGTTACTTAAGAGATGGCACATAAATAGATGCATGAATCTGTCACTCTGTCGTTCACATGTTGCCACAGATACACCAGTCATTCATGACAGATGTCCACCAGGGGATGAGGGGGGCTCTGTGCTCTTTGTTTAGGATTTCCTGTCAGTGCTGAGGGAGACGAGTCCCCTCTGAAAAGGAAGTGTGTTTTTCCCCAACACTTTCAAGGGTCGTGATAGCGTCAGCCACGGAAACGATGCTGTTTTTCCTGAGTAGGAGCTAGTGTGTGTGTGTGTGTGTGTGTGTGTGTGTGTGTGTGTGTGTGTGTGCGTGTGCGTGTGCGTGGTTGTTGTTAGTGGAAGTGCTGGTCCCCAGGCCCTAGTCTTTCCATGTCTCCATAACGAACCTGCTTCAAAAGTAAAGCTGTAAAGTTGGGTTGGCAGCGCTGTCATCCATCATCTCCAAAGAATTTCCTATGACCTTCTTTCAAGTCTCCTTCATTACAAACATTAGGATTTGGGTGTAATGTTTCCATGGCTGTGACTAACACACTACCTCACTATATCCACTGTTGTAAGGAGACCAGACAACCAGTGGCTCATTTATCTCTACTGAAACTAAAGTACGATTGTGTATTGACAAGTTTGTCCCAGCTGGGGTAATGACAGGTTTCCTGCACCAGTCTCATGTTTGTTTGGTTATTGATTGTATTCATTGTTATATTATAAGTTTGAACATAAATGGCTGTTCTAATGCCTAGCACGATGCACTGATGAGCATCTTATCTTGCACGTTACTAGTTGAGTGTTAATGAGACTTGCTCAAGTGATGTGTTCATGTGTAGCCTTGAGGAAAATAAACACTTTAACTGAGTGACCTGAGTCAAGAGAGGCTGTGTGCTGAGTCAGCACACTGACTCACATGTGTGAGGTGTCATACTATGGTATAAAAGTGAAAACATGTAGTTATTACTCAGACACACTGATTAGTTCTCTGGGCATCTATGAGCTGTCAGGAAGGCATGGGTGGGGTGGGGAATGATGTCCTTCTAGTACAGCTCATAACAGCACAGTACACATTTTTCTTCTCTTTTTTTGGATACCAGTCTGTTTTCAGCTTCACTCAGCTGATGGCTGCTCAGATGGTTAAGATGAGCGTTCAGGGGGAGCAGTTAGGGCTTTATTGTCTTGCTCAGGGACACTTCAACACATAGACCGGTGCCAGGAGGCAAACCGGTGACCTTCTGATTAACAGACGACCTCCCTACCCACTAAGCATTGGCCGCCATTAAATCAGGTCTTTCATCTACATTTTCGCTTATCGTCGACAAAAGAAAAATGACATACTGTACATGGAATCAAACTTCCCAAAACAATGGCTGCGGACTATTATTATAGTTGTTGTTATTATTGTTGTTTTTGTCATTAGTTATTATTGTTATTGTTCATCTTTGTATGAATAATAATAATGCATCCTCTCCCCTTCTCTCCTCTGCTCCTTCTCTCCTCTGCTCCTCTCTCTCTGTCTCTGTCTCTCTCTCTCTCTTTCTTTCTCTCTCTCAACGAACCCATCACGGTCGAAGCAGATGGTCGCCCACCCTAGAGCCTGGTTTTGCTCAAGATTTCCCCCTGCTAAGGAGGAGTTTTGCCACTGTGGCCAAGTGCTTGCTCAGGCGTGAAACGTTGGTTTCTGCTCTAGTCAACATGTAAAGTATCTTGAGACAACTTGTTTTGTTTTGGCATTTGGCATTGTAAGATTGAATTGAATTGAAATATCCATGAGGTGCAAGCAAGCGTTGGTCTCAAAACTGAAAGCACAGCCTGGGCTGTTAGTCACACACGCTTGCTTCATGATTAACTCATGGCCATCTACACACACAATGCCAGTTCCATGAGTCAGGGGAGCTGTATGCTACTGCTACTGGTCCTAACAGTAAGTCAGCTGGTCGTACACCTGCGTGTCATGCTGCTTGTGAATAGCTGGAAGTGTCGGTCAGGACTGTGGAATCTCAATGGGGTTGAGTATAATCACACTAGGATGAGGACGGAAGAGATAAGAGAACAGAAAGGATAAGTCACGGGCTGAGGAGAGCTGAGGGAAAACTCTACGACAGTGGCAGGGAACCAGCCCCGAATTGAGCCACAATTTCACTAAAAGGCAAAAAACTAGAGTAAACATCCTTGAGTTCGAGAGTGATTGAAGACGCTCTGTGGGGGGTGTCAAGAGATGAAAGAGGTAAGATAAGAGTAGCGGAGAGAAGGAGAAAAGAGAGGGAGGGAGATAATAAGTGAAAGAGATGGTGTTACTGACATACAGAGATAGAGCGAGGAATTGAGAGTGGGAAAGAAAGAAGGGGAAAAGAGAGAGAGAGAAGGGGGAGGAAGAACGGAGTGCAGAAGAAATTGAATAGCATGGCTCTTTACTGAGTGAGGACTGACTCATTAAGGACAACTCTCTGCTCTCCAAAAGAAAAAAAAAGAAAAAAAAAACAGAAACTACAACTACAGTAAGTGCCTGCTAGCTCAGTCACAGCATGGCAGCACTACAAAGTAGCAGTGTGTGCAACAACACAGCCCCTTAACAGCTCCCATTCCCCGGCAACTAACGTGACACATTTACATAATAACAGTCATGAATTCAGGCTTAGGGGGAGTGTGGCAAGGGTAAAAAATGGCTGTAATAAACCTAGATTCATTACCGCGCAGCTTAGCCAAGTCGCTATCAATCATAACCAAGAGGGAAAATGCCCTTGTCTCCTACCCACCTCCCTGCTTTTCCCTGGACCCCTACTCCCTGTCAATTTTGGAAATAGGCCCTCTTCGTCCTCTCTATCGAGCATGAACTGCAGCATTACAGCGATGGCACATTCTTCAGCATACATGCACCGCAGACAGGAACCAATTGGTGATTCGTCACCAGAGGTGGGAGTTAGGCCATCAACTGGCCAGATAAAAATATGTGGCAGCACAGTGTGTCAGGAAGCATACCCAATTTTGGTGTCAAAATGTTCATTTCCTTTGTTTTCGGACTTGAAATTGATTTATATTTGTACTGTAGCTATAACAGTAGGTTGTTAATGTAGGACACATTGTATTAGTAGCCGTATTGGTATGTGACTGTGTACATAGACACTGTCCTTGAGCTAATCCATTTTAGTCTAAACAGGTTATTATCTACAAGTAATGGAAAAGCATAAATACATATATAGCCTATATATGATTGAGATTTCAGTTCCTTCTTGCTTTTTCTCACCATCAGTTCATTGTCGGCTGGAAAGGTCTTGAATTTATTTGTGGTTTGTCACTGTCTTTCCAAGTTCCATTTCTTTGCCATCACTACAGTTGTTGCTGATGAGAGTACATTTTTGACACGACATGACGTAAAAATGTATATTCTTTGACTCTGAGGAAGACGCAAGTGGAAACGTCAGGCACCGCTGCAAAATAATAAATACGTGCAGACCAGTCGAGTGCTCCAGCATTTTATTTGGGTAGTCTCTCTTGAAGTGCCCAGGTATTATTCTCTCTGATTCAGGTTGTCCCGGTTGAACACACAGACGAGCCCTTCTACCTTCAACTGGGTGAAGCGCGCTGGACTTCTCTTTGCAAAAAGAATTATGCCTAAAATGCCGGGACATTGTATGTCTTTTGTGACTCTCTTCCTGAACTCAATCTCAATACTGCTGTCTCGTTAACTGTGGTTGAAAAATAGTTGCAGCGAGCCTGGTACTAAACAGGCTGGCAACACACTTGAACCAATGATATGCTACCAGTCAGGACATGCTGTGTCAATTCAATTCACGCTGCGCATCTCCCCTGATATGATTCACTGGGATTCACATTCAAACCAGCAAACCTGAGCGTGATTAGTATAGATATAGTTATAGTATAGCATAATATACTATATATATTACACTATCGTTGCATTCTATTCTACGGAAATAAATTCACATAAACTTGACAAATATCTTGTCTTAATCTTAGTGTTGTTAGCAGCTTTGGGAGCTGACAAGAGCCATAGTAAGTTGTCTACTTTTAAGCCGGTAAATCCGTGACGCCATATATCTCCCCACATACTGTAAGGTAGCAGAGACACACTTGTCTGTCAGAGTCTGGTGCTTTCCCATGGGAAGCTAGTTTAAACTCCAACAAACTGCCACAGCCGGCAGGTTTCGGTTCTCACGGCTCAGAGCTCCTCCATGACACGCATGGAGGAGCATTGCCTATATTGTACACACAGTTAAATTACTTGACTTGACTTGTCAGTACACGTACACTCTGGGAAGTGTACATTGTGTCTCTCCATATTGCTATATGTAACCCATTTGAACTGGTAAAAGCTTAAGTTCACTTTCCAACTTTCTAATTAATATAGATATCTTTTTGTCACCTTGTAATGGTCCAAGTTACCTGGTGCTTACAATTTAACCTGTGCACCATCGGCAAAGACATGAACTGCAGTGACAAGGAACTTCTAGAGCAGGGGTGGGCAGCCTGTTTGGACACATGGTCACTTAGCCATTTCCCAAGGCTGGCGTGCTCACCCACTGCCAGACAGTGATTGCGTTTGTCTTATTATAAGGCTGCTAATTAGAATAACTCGGAAGAAATAATCACCATTTGGGCGTTTGGCCCATTCCTACGCTCTGTGAAAGGCCCCCGTACTCCCCATACAATGCTGGGTGTCCTCCTTCTGTCCACATAACCTTTTAGTGATCTTGTACATAATGTACGCAATGTACAGTAGTACATTGTACCAGATGTAGTCAACAATATAGTTTTATTTTTGAAAAGCAGAAGTCATTAGAGAATGTGTTACGATTGTGTTATTCAATTATGAAAACAACCAACAAACAATTTGTTTGAATGAATTACTTCAAACAAATTGACAGTATAGGTGTGCCTATAAACAATGCTGTGAGTTATGCCCTCATCTCCCACAATAAAAATGTATAACTACAAAATCCAACCGACATCCGACGTAAGTTGGAACATTGTGTGTGATTGCTCTGACACTCGATGTGCTCGTGATATTGTTGTATTTGCGCAATCAGTCAGCAACATACCATTTTTAAGAAAGGTACTTCGTAGTTCGTACTCCATCTGTTTTCTCCATCATTGCAGTTTCACACCCATGCCCCTCAGTCAGGAAATAAACAACTGTCTACTGTAGTACCTCATCTGTGTCAATGATTACATATATAACTATATAAAGTTACAACAAAGTATGCAACCATACAAACATAGAAAGTCAATAATGAGAGAAAAGCTTTATGCACATCAAACGATAATGGTTAAATGGTTGTTTTTGATCAATTCATGATTGATCACCTGGTAGATAAAAAAGGTGGTTGTCCACCATTAATCTAGAGCTTAGAGGTTGAGCCTAGCTGTTAACACTCATGAGCATCTTTCACAGGTATGAGGAACGTAGTAGCTCTCTAGTAGCATTAGCATGGTAATATGATAGGGGAGGCTGCAGTAAAATGTGTACGTGTGTAAAATGGTGAGTTTACCCTATGACCCGTAGGTATTTTACACATGGTATAGTCAGAGTTAAATGAACATTATGTGGATCTGTGCTGCTAGCTGTGCAGTTCTGACTGATTCATATACAATAGTGTACAGTATGTGTATTGTCCTACACATCTTTTGTGTAAAATCTTTGAGTGTTCATGTTTTGTTTCTTCAACCATTATGTCCACGACCCGGCAAACATTTGAATCAAATTGAAGTGAAGTGCCAACTGACAACGTATAGGTGCGTTTTAGAACAGTGGTGTGACAGCAAAGCCACAGACCAAGTCTCTGAATTCAATTTACACCACCCTCACACTACCACCTGTCACAGCAATGATGGTGTGTGTGTGTGTGTGTGTGTGTGTGTGTGTGTGTGTGTGTGTGTGTGTGTGTGTGTGTGTGTGTGTGTGTGTGTGTGTGTGTGTGTGTGTGTGTGTGTGTGTGTGTGTGTGTAAGAGAGGGGGGGGTGAGAAAGGAAAGGCATGTGACAGCACTGTGCTACTCTCACAATGAGCAGAGAGAAAACAACCTGATGATGATGGCAGAGACAAATCAGAGAGACAGACACAGACACAGACAGATATATAGAGAGAGCAGAAGTAAACACACAGACAGGTGGATACAGAGACAGTGTGTGTCACAGTCAGAGAAAAAGAGAGAGCGATATTACAGATGGGGAGCGACTGGGACAATGACAGGAACGTCTGTCATTGTATACTCTAACACCCATTTTCTGCCATTATATCACTACTATTTCAGAAAAGGAAGCAACTTTTTTCAACAGCCATGCCACGAGAGAGAGAGGGGGGGGGGGCGGGTGCGAGAGAGAGTGAGAGAGAGTGAGAGCGAGGCTGGAAGAATAATGCACAGCAAAATTAAATTATTTGTCTGACTCAGAAATACAGAGTAGTGTGAAACGAAGACAGTCATTGCCGGCAGGAAGGTGAGAATTATTCAGCGAGGGACCAGCTATCGGAACGGAGAGAGCGTCGGAAAGTGAGAAGTAGGGAGAAGGGAATGGCTTGGGGGAGAAAAAAAGAAAGAGGGAGAGATCAGGTCAAACTGGAATGTGTTGACTGAGACTCAGCATTTTGAGTCAAAGTGAGAGAAACAGAGCCTCACTGCCTTTCCGTCTTAATGGATGAGGGCTCACACTATAATACACAATGATAGTATATCAAAAATAAAACACACTCACACAGGAGGTCTTTGTGCACGGTGTGCAGAAATAAACGCAAGCTCTCCTAAGTGACATCGTGACCTGACTAACATGATGTATGACTCTATGAGACACACACACATGCACAAACACTCAGTTACACAAACACACTCGCGCATGCACACATACACACACGCCCATACACTCCTACCTATATGCCCATACACACACACACACACACACACACACACACACACACACACACACACACACACACACACACACACACACACACACACACACACACACACACACACACACACTCTTACCTATCCGCCCATACACACACCCTCCCATATACACTATTAATCATTATGAGGACCCTCAGGCTTGGGCTGATACTTCTAACCACCTTTGTGCCCCCCCCCCCTCCCCAAACCCCCACATCACCACAACCCCCCGTCTTCCCTTCAGCAACCACCAGCCTCCTAAAAGCAGCTAAATTACACTTATGAACAGACGCACCAGCTTCCTGGTCTTAATGCAGTCCCTCCCAAACCCCTGCAAGCCAAACATCAGTGACGTCCACACACACTCCCCTCAACAGACAACACTCATTTACTGTACGTGAAAGGAACACAAATTAGAAAAGAAGGAAAAAAAGAAAAGAAAAAGAAGCTTTGATGTTATTTAATTTTTCCCACCTTTCCATCTCTCTCTCTCTCTCTCTCTCTCCTTCTAACAAGGGTTCAAAAGCTTTAGAGTTTGCCGGAAGCCATGAGTAATTACTGGTGGTGTACGGTATGGTACCATATTATGAGACATGAGAGTTTACTAGCTGACTGGGGTAGAAAACACTGCTGGGAGGTGAGATTTGAACAGAGAAACATCAGGGAGAGAGAGAGAAATGTGGGGGTAAATGTGGTGGTGTTGGGGGGTCTGGGGCTGGTCTAGGCTTTTTAGAGTTTGTGATCATTTCCCTCTCTTACAAAGCTCTTCAACTTGGATTCCAAAATTGATACGTTAAGGCAGTGGTTACCAACCAGTGACAAATAAACCCATCTATTCTCTTTATTTTTGGTCCCTAGGGGAATTTGAGAAGCTTGCAACGGGTAAGTGGAAAGTTTGGGGATTTATTGCAATCTATTTCCAAAATGATAAGAAAATATCCCAAGTCATTTCATAAGCCCATTGCTAAAATGGTATGATGCAACTAGTTCCGCCCTGGCAGATGTCACCTGTTACATTAATATGTGCAGACGCAATCACGCCTGTCAAAACCAATCCATAAATAGTCAAATCTGCAGAATTCTGCACTCAACCAACAAGCGCATCAATCATGTAAAAAAAAAAACGAAACTGTCACTCCAGATTTAAGTTCGGGGTTGACAATAGACACTGTGTTTTCTTTGTGGGTAAGTAAACTGAGCTAAGGAATTGAAAGTCTACAGTGAGACACTTAATGGAGATGTGCTGTTAGCTTTGGTCAACCAAGTGGAATTCCCATTGTGTGACAACTGAGAGTTTGCTTTTATGTCATCATACTCAGGGTGAGGATGAGGGATGAGGGTGTGATGTAAGAGCAAAATGGCGGCAGTGTGATTATTACAGTTTGGGATTGCCGATCCTTGCGAGTTAGAAAGTTATACCGTATGTCATATGTTATGGGAGCGTGAATCCTTCCTGTCTGCTCTCAAGCAGGTACTAATCTACAATGTATGAGGGGATGGGAGGAAGATGAAATGGTACAGGTACTTCAAAGGGAACAGAGAGCGAGGGAGTGATCGAAGATGAAACCAGAGAACTTGTGTTACAAGTAAAGACATATGAGAGGAAGAGAAAGAGACAGAGAGAGAGAGAGAGAGAGAGAGAGAGAGAGACAGAGAGAGAGAGAGAGAGAGAGAGAGAAGGAGAGATTGCCAGAATGATCAATTATGGCAACAAAGGTATGCTGGATGACATGGAGAGAGGGAGGGAGGGATGGAGGCTATAGGAGGTGGAGAACAGAGGGTTAGAAAGAGTGGCTGGGGCTTATTAGCTGGGAAGTGGAGGGGTGCTATAGGAGAGTGGGGACTGGGAGTTCTATATAATGAACATGGGTGTGCCATGGCTGAGTGGGAAGCGCTAAGGTAGAGTGGGTGGTGCTATAGGGGAGTAAGGGGTTCAAAGGAGAGTGGGGTGTGCTATAGGAGAGTGACAGAGTGCTATAGTAGAGTAGGGGGCGTACTACACGAGAGTGGGTCAATGCAATAGGAGAATGGGTGGTGCTAGTATATAGGACAGTGGTGGCGTGCCATAGGAGAGTGGGGGAGTGATGGGTTGGCGATGGGAAATGAAGAGAACGGTAATCAAACAAGAGTTCAAAAGTGGCGTTCAAGGGTCACATCTCCTTAAGCTGTCTGTGCAGGTGCCTCCAACTGCCTGATGGATGTGGGATTCTCGCTGGACATGTGACAGAGCACGGGAGGACCACAGCTGAGGAGTCTGGCTGTCTAGACGAGGGAGTAAGTATAACTGGTTTAATGTGAGACAATAAACAATTTACTCCTCCATTCAATCAGTAGAATCTCTTTTCTTTAAAAGGATGCTCTCTGTGTTTGAGACAGAGCATCTGACGAGTAACTGTGTCATGTTTTCACGGTTATTGAATTCTTCCTAGTCTGGGCTGCCGGTGTTCTTCCACTTACTGTCTGTCGGGAGCCAATTAAAGTGAAAAAATAAAATACAAAACTTGGGAGAAAGTTACTTTCCTATACCGTGCAAGAGTATCATTGGACTAACTTTATTGTCCAAGGATGCTCGAACCATGTTGAACCTGCCTTTCAAAACGTGTACAGAGGTCCAGCCATGTGTGAGTCTTTTCAACATGATCAACAAGCGGTAAAGGAACACAAAAGGACACAGAGTCAAGTCACAGAGCGTGTCTTTCTCCAGTGTGTCAGAACAATGACCCAGATAGAGGACAACAGACTGGGTTCAATCATTAACCAGACCTGGCCAGCCATCAAACTGTTAGTTCCCATGGAGGAGAGCTCAGGAGACTGGACCAAACAATCTCAAACAGCAATGTTACACACTCTGCATGTGTGCGAATGGGTCTGTGTTTGTGTAAGCAAAAATCTGCATCGCATAAAGAAGAGGAGCATACAATACTGTGAAACCTCATTCATTCTTTCCCCTCTATTAGTCAGCAACAAAAACAAAGTAGGCAACACATCATTTCTGGGCAGCGGCTCTGGGCCTTGTCGGAAGGGAGTGAAACAAATAACCGCGGACAGTTTCATGGACACTGGTAGAACACGTGCTAATCCATAACGTTGACTGCAATAAGGCCCTAGCTATTGAACACAACAAATTATTTGCCTTCTCCTGCCAGCACAAGGCCCAATCAATACAAGACAAGTCCCAAAATGTCTACACACACAATAATATAGTCTCATGGGGGTTGTCTGGTGGCTCAGCCAGTTAGTGTACTGGCCATATTGTTGCTGTCGGTCAGAAACCTCATATGTCCATATTTCAACGTTTGTTATGTTTTTTCAAAGATTAATGTCCTGCTTCATTGTACAAGACTGTCACACGAAAGTAGCGAAAATAGCCGATCTACAAGGGTTGCAAATGCGATGTGTTGTGCGTTTGTAGATCTGCTATTTAAATTAATATTACTGTTTTTTTTAAGTGGTTAAGTGTGTCCGTAGGTTTTATGAATATTGAACCAATGAAAAGTATTAACAAAAGCTTGTGACTACATAATAACTACATTGGATCAATTGGAAGTTGGAACACAGGTTATTTTTCCATTTCCTGAAAATTAACAGTTTTAGACATCCATGGTCGATATGCTCAAGAGGACCCAAGTTCGAATCCAACTCCCATCATATCTTGCATGTCTCTCCTCTTTCTTGAGATTATATTATATATATTGTTACATCTTGTGTACAAGTACATAATGAGTAAAATAAGCTACCATCGATTTTCCATCTCTCTATACTCTCTAAAAGTCTGAATAAAGCATAAAATGCCAACAAATCATTTAAATTATACTCACATAACTAGTCCCAAAGTGAGCGCATGTACAGTGTGCTCTTCTCTGTGTCTGCTCTACGCAGCTGACTGAAGACAGCTACGCGAGGCCAATGGTCCTTGTGGGACTCTGGGGGGTCAATTAGCATGCAAATGCCCATTAGACGGGGCTCGGCAGGCAGGTCAGCGTTCGCCCAGAGGGACTGTCTAACCGACACTCATTGCTTCCACTCTCAATGTGCCCCCGATGCTGCAGAGCACAAAAAGGGGAGGGACGTGCAGCAAGAATGGGCTTTTATTGCCTCACTATCTATTGGCAAATACCACAGGCAGTCCAGCAAAGCAGCCCCTCCACCACCACCCCTTCATCCAAACAACAACGAACAATGCAGTGACTACCCTAGAGTGCCATCCCTTCTGCCCCTGGCCCGCCCCACCGCCACCATCAGATAAACGCACCCATTTATTTTATCTGATGCTTTTACCCACTGGCAAAAAGACGATGGATGACCCCCCACCACCCTAAACCATACAGTTTATTCTCCTCTGCACCCAACGTATAAGAAGTAGGTATGTAATAATAATAATAATAATTGAGGTATTTGTCACTGAATTTGCCTATATGTGTCCTGCATTTAACCCATCCTAAGTATCAGGAGGAGCAATGGGCACTACCCTGGGAGCACATAGCCGGGGCCGGGACGTGAACCTTCTGTTTTCCCAGGTGGTCTCTCTACCCATTCAGCTATGGCCGCCCATGCAAATGTGCATTCTCTTGCTCTCGCCTTTCTGACGCACATACGCACGCAACCACACATGCACAAATGCCTACTCTGGCTGCTTGGAAAGTATGACAATGTCATAGCATAAACATCACTTCATATCTGCGTTATTACATCCTCGGTGGGTACACAGCAAAATCCTGAGTGCTGTAAAAATTGACAATACCCAGGGTTTTAATTAATGTGTACTCAACTGTATTGGATCGAATTGTGTACATTCCACTTCAGCACATGATGATTCCATTATCACCACCTCCTTTCAGTCTAATCCCACCACAAAGCGAGGACAAATGTTTCTTCCTTTTATGCACTGCTTTTTAAAGTCCAGATGCTTTGGTGAGCCAGTGAGAGCGAGGCACAATGTTTTCTGTATCAACACAGTCAATGCTTCTGTCCTGACAGACTTGTTCTGGTGACTGATCGACTTCCACTGGAGAGCCATCCAACATGCAGACTCACTCACATGCACACACTACTAACTAGACAAACTATATGACACACACACACACACACACACACACACACACACACACACACACACACACACACACACACATACACACACACACACGGCCAGAGGTTTATTCCACAGGGAGGAAACTAGAGCAAGTCTTGACCTGTTTGAGGTCACCTGCCGTGCAGTAGGGTCACCGGGTTAATAACCGCTCCATGTTCCGTCCTGGTGTGATAATGGACACCTGGGCGAGATGAGGTCATCACAAACATCGTCCATTTTATTGACCCATTCATCTAACCGTTAAACCATAGTTTATACTAGAGTATTTCTTTAAGACTTGGCCTCCCCGAATAATTTATTGTGTTAAACCCAACAGACTTCTTGGTGTGTGTGTGTGTGTGTGTGTGTGTGAGTGTGTGTGTGTGTGTGTGTGTGTGTTCTTAACAGACTAGAGAGGGCAATGTATAGTTTAGAATTCTACAAGGTTATATCACATATGTAGTTAAATAGGGAATAACTTTTGACAAGTTTAAACCAAACCCACATTGCGATGTTGGAGTCGTTGTCAACAGTTTGTTTAAATGTTTCTTGGAGTGGAGAGAATGATTATACAGTACAGGAGTAGCCTACATAAACGGCGAAGCATATAAGTGTCAAATTAACTTAAATTATAGACTGTCAATACATACAATATCAATCAACGGCTATGGCTATGACCTATGAATAACGTAGCTCAAATCTAAAGGGTCCACCTTCTTCTCAGTCTTGGAAAGCTTTTTAAAATGATTCTCCACTATGGTTCATTTTGTAACTGTCTGAAGTTATCAGGGTGTCCTTGAAAAAGAGAGCTTGCTATCAATGGGCTTCCCTGAATAAATAAAGGAAAAAGAAAGAAAGAAAGAAAGAAATAAGTGAGGTGGACATGCAATGCAACTGAACTGAACCAGGGATCATCAATATGTCCGTAGCCTACACATGGACACATGGAAAAGACTTGTGGCAAATGTTAGATTTTGGTTTTTTTTACGCAACATTATACTGTTGTATTATAATGTTATGTAAAATCTAAATAAGAATCTTATTTTGATCATAAGACCCAATTACTGAATATCAGTCTCCAGGTTTTCTTCAAAATATGTATGACACTGATTTACTCTGACTCTATGGCACATTAGGAGTCCAACTAGTACAGTGGTTCTCAAACTTTTTATTTTCAAGGACCCCATAACTCTGAGAGTGTACAAATGGAACCAAATGGACCCGTAAATGGTCCCGTAGGATCCATTTAGTTCCATTTGTACACTCAGACCTATAATGGTCCATTTGGACCACCTTCAAGGAATGCCGAAGGTTCCTCAACCCACTTTGAGGACCACAGCACCAGTAGTTTATAGGGCTATAGCTCTGTTTCTGGTGATATTTGTATGTCCATGGCAAAAATAGAATTTTGACAAACAAGTCCACCACAAGCACAAGACGGCATGGCGATGAACCCTGAACTGAACCATACAAACAGGCGCAACGTTACACCTCCTCGCTGTGAGCCTCTCTCTCTCATGGCCGGGCTCCAAGCAGCCAGCCGTCCCCAACTGACAGCGAGACTTGAAGACGCCAAGCCACAAGCCAGGCAGGCAGGCAGGCAGGCAGGCAGGCAGACAGACAGACAGACAGATAGATATACACACTACAGACAGATAGACTGAAATACCATAACAATAACCAAGCAATGGCAGGAAGCCAATGGTCAAGCTTAAGTTACAGTGAAATGGAGTGTGTGGGTGGAACGGATTGAATCAAAGTGTCACCACTTACCTAACATACGCTTTTATAGAAAGTGTGTTTTGAAGTCCGTCCCGGCGCCGACTTTAGTTCGACTCTGTGGCAGGAATAAAACAGTGCTTCTTGTCCCTATTCTACAAATAGGCTAAAACAGAGTTTCTTCTTGTTTTCCTGCAGCTGTCCTTCAAAACATTCAGCCCACTGAGCGTCTCTGTAATCCACACGGGCACACACACACACACACACACACACACACACACACACACACACACACGCACACACACAACAGTTGCTGCGCTGGGCTCGAGCGCGCGGCTGTGCGTTTTAGTTAAAACAGTTATTTAAACAAAAAATACTCCGAAAATGTTTCGCCTACGCGCTGTACAGTGACACCCGCGTCCTAACGTCCAAACTGTCAGCTTTGAAATAGTATAACTATGTATAACTAACTAATAAGTAAAGAAACACAGCAGCGCGTGAGACCGGTCGCTCGGTGGTCCCTCTGTGTTGTTTAGCACGAGCGCTCCGCGCTGCTCCAACCTCCGCCGGCCCACCAGGTGCTCATTAACATAACTGCACTGGCTGTGGCCAATCACGACGCGGAGCAAGGTGCCTGTTTGGATATCCGACCAGGCGAACCGCCCAATAGGAGCCCCTCATGGGCGGGACCGGTGACCTTAACAACACACTTGTTAGGAGGAAATTCAATGTGATCCCATTGGGAGAGAATGGGGTTTTTATTTGTAAAGGAGCGGCGCTGCGGTGAGACTCGGGGAGCAGGACATATGATACACGGACAGGATGCATGACTTATTTCAGCCTATTACTCCCCGCATGTAACGAAATGTTTCTCTCCTGTTTGAAACTCGATTCACGGGGGATGGGGGGAGTGGGGCTGTGCTTTATTTCGAAACTAATTCTGGATTCAGGACTTTTTTCTTTTCTTTCCTTTTTTTGTATAAAGCCAGGAGTCTCCAGACTCATCAATATATATTCTTATATACATTTTACTGGTCAGTATTTCAATCTGTCCTCACTTCTTTCATCCACTTATGACAGCTTTTGGACAGTGCATTGCCATTGCATGTAGACCTTTCAGGATCCTGTCTTTGTGTTTAACTCTGAAGTCAAAGTGAGTTTATTACAGAGCACCTTCTGTGTAACTGTATACCATTAGTGCCCTGGGCTGTAATGACTCAGATTGAAGGGTTCCTATCCTCCTCAAACACGCTGCAGTGTGCTGGGCCACAGACAGCATGGTGGTACGTTCCCTTCCACAAACACAGGCCAGGATAGAATCACACCACACCATAAGCTTCCTCTCCAATGCCTTCTATATGCTGCTGACTCCTTCTCTGCTTTCCGTTGCTTATTTCACAAACACTAAAAAGAGAAAGGACTGCCCACTCTCTTTACAAAACAATACAGACATCATGGCATCCTTGGGCAGGGCAAATGTAAAAATACTAAATAATATCAAGTGTGTGTGTGATATGAATGAAAAAATCCCTCCAAGTCGGCCATCCCACCCATGACCCAGGACCCATTAAAATTGCGTTATAAAACAAAATGTGAGACGCCATGTATTAAAGACGAGAGAGAGGGAGAGAAGGCTAGGCAGCTGATAAGGAATGTGTCAGTACTTGTTTGTCTGACTGAGGAGAGGGAAACTTTAGCTGACGCTCAATCACCAGCCGGGGACAATAAAGGTCATTAACAAACTCTGAGCCGCCCCCCGGACAAACAGGAGCGGAGGAACACCGTTACTGACATACCCTACTGTGTGTGTGTGTGTGTGTGTGTGTGTGTGTGTGTGTGTGTGTGTGTGTGTGTGTGTGTGTGTGTGTGTGTGTGTGTGTGTGTGTGTGTGTGTGTGTGTGTGTGAGAGAGACAGCTGGTCTCCCTATATGCCCCATGTCTGTTATTAAGTTATTAAACTGGTATATAATAAACAAAGCAATACAATAAAGGCCATGTAGCCGACACACAATTCACAGAACCCACAGTTATGACCCACATAATAAACAAATAAATCCACTCCATTAAACTGTATCTACTAGTTATTCTGTTTTATGAGTTAATGTTTGATTTCCTAGCTCTGGGCTTTGACGTATTTCTGCTCCTCTACAGAGGCCAAAGCCACCTCCTCAGCAACCCCCCTCCTCCTCCTCCTCTCCCCTAACCCCATGCTGTCCTCTCTCTGTCACCCTTGCAGCCCTTTTGGTCTGTGAAGGGTGTAGCTACACTTTTATCTGGTCTGGCCTGGGCTCAGTGCATAGTATTAACGTTGTATCACCAGTTTACTGTTCACTGATACAAACCCCCCCCCCCCCCCCTCTCTCTCTCTCTCTCTCTCTCTCTCTCTCTCTGTGCACTGTTTAATGGTTAAGCTTCCTTCCTCCCAGAGTCCCAGTTCATATAAACCACTTCAGAAATGCTCAGCTCATGAACCCACTTCTCCCTCTTCCTCTCTTCTTCGTCTAATCTGTTTGGTCACTTTACTAACTTGATTTATTAAACTTCCCGGGGTTTCTTTCCTATGCTTGCGCAACTGCTGTGGTGTCCATTAAATGGTCTTCAGGTTTTCATTTCAGGGCAAACAGCAAATGCTCATCATAGGGTCTAACTCTCACAGTCTGATACAAAAGTATAGAGGCTATGGCGGAGTGTAACAGTGTAATATATGAAACTCTCAACACACATTTGTGCAGTGACTATAGTGCCTAGCCTACAAAACACACAAGATTGTGTATTGATCTTATCTGTTGACAGAAAAGGTCAATACAGAAGTTTAGATCCAAGTTTAGATCTGAGTTGTGATGTAAACTCTTTTCTTTCGTGTTTTAGTAGTACAACATTACTGTAGTTCACAGCGACAGGAAAATCCTCAGTGTTAATTTGAACGGGTCAATTTGTATACTCTCAGAGTTAAAGTAACACTGAGGATTCTTTGTTTGTGGTTTTTGTACTGTGTGCATCACTCTGAAGGTTCTGTCTTGTCTTGTGCTATGTCTGTATATGTTACTAGTGGTCTTGTGTTGTCTGTCTATGTCTATGTGCTCTTAATATACAACCTGTACCTAATTGGAATTTCACCGGCCTTGGCTGTGTGGCTAATAAAGTATCTATCTATCTGTCCTTCAACTGATGACAATTATGCATTACAAACAGAGACAGAATATTTCAGTATGTCCTATAAAGTTACTTTGCCAGGGAGGGGAGAGATTTTTCAGCTCCTGCTCTTTGGAACAGCCCTCTCCTTTCTCTCCTTTCTTTCTTTCTGCTGATCAGCCAACTGGCTCAGCTTTGTTGGTTGTCCTGGCAACTGCAAATCCCCCTGGCACAAGTTATGACCTCGGTATTATTTCCATTCTTTCCGTGTGCCTGCTCTTCCTCTTCCTCCTCTTCCTCACTCATGCTTTTGTGCGTGTATGTGGGTGTGTGTCTACCTTTGCCACCACTCTATTTTTTCTCACTGAAATGATATCTCTTTTCTTTTCTTTTCTTTTTACAAAATACCCTCACTTTCGCCACACCGTCTCCGATTGTTGTCATTACCCCCTTTCCCTCTTCTCTCTTTACAGAGGGAGAAGCAATGGAGCATAAAAAAGCAGGTCTGATCCTGCGAGGAATTCATTTGGAGAGGGAGAGCGAGAGGGAGGGAGGGAGGTGTGGAGAAAAGGAGAGGAGAAACCAAGAGGTGGAGAGAGACGGACAGAGAGAGAGAGTGGATTGTGAGTCAGATGGAATGACAGAGAGAGAAAGAGAGAGTGAGTGAGACAGAGAACTGAGAAGTTCAGGTAAATGAAGAAGTTCTGATGAATCATCGCCCCCGCATTAGTAAGGAGAGGAAAGTATGGATAAATGCACAGCTGCCTGAAGGAAAACGCTTAATGTTTCTACCCTGTAGAAAAGGGTGAAAAGCGAGACTACCTGAAACTAATCTTTTTGAAACTATTCTTTTTGTATCTATTTCAGAGTGGAATGTGGGCTCTGTAGAGAAAAAAACTAATGTCATGCTAAATTTCTCCAGTGACTAGACTAAATCTCCAGAGCTGACAGATGATGTATTGCCTGTCAACCTGAATACATGGTATATATTTATCACCTCTTTAACTGCACCTAAATCAGGGGAACATTTGAAATGGAATTGAAAGTGTCCCGTAAAGCTACTCATGGGAAAATAACACACATACATCATAGATGCACACATGGAGCAGATGAATGCGTGCGCACAGGCACGCACGCACGCACGCACGCACGCGCACGCACACACACACACGCACACACACACACACACACACACACACACACACACACACACACACACACACACACACACACACACACACACACATACACACATATACACACACACACACACACACTTCTCACAGGCACACAGAGACAAGTCAAAGTACACACACAGACACAGTCGGACACATATATACATCACAGGCAGACAGTCACAGTCATAAACACATGTCACACGCTCACACACACACACAGAGACTGACAAAGAGACACATGTGCACACACACACGCACGCACGCACGCACGCACGCACGCGGCCACACACACACACACACACACACACACACACACACACACACACTCACACACAAACACACACGCGCGCACCCATATCCCCCATTGGCCACCCCCTGTCGTTCTTTCTGACAGCTGTAGGGGCCTGTAGAAGTCTGACAACACAGCTCAGTTCCAGTATGCCAGGCCTGCAGTATGTTGGGAACCGACACAGACTTGCATACCACGCATTCTACCACCCCGTCGCCCCCCCGCCCCCCCTCTATAGTGTCTTTTTCACTGGGAAACTCTCTAAAAACCAGTCAATGTCTCACATTCACAATGGCTGTTTGGAACCGCAGGCGGCAAACATCTCCTAGCTGCAAGCTATTGGTCTTCCTTTGTGAAGGTCTGCAGTCCATCACCCTGTCAATGTCAGGATGTCAACAATGTCCTCTGTCCCCCAGAGATTGGAAGGGACAAGTCAGGGACATGTCTCCTTCAGAGAGAGAAAGCAAGTTTGAGAATGTGGCCAGAAAAAGCATCTGCCAAATGCACCAATTGTACAAATGATTTGTGAGTGCGTGTGTGTGTGTGTGTTTGTAGGTGGATTTGTGGTACAGTATTTTAAAAGGATGTGTGTTTTGTGTATATCTTTGATTGTGTGCGCGTGAGTGAGTGTGTGTGTGTGTGTGTGTGTGTGTGTGTGTGTGTGTGTGTGTGTGTGTGTGTGTGTGTGTGTGTGTGTGTGTGTGTGTGTGTGTGTGTGTGTGTGTGTGTGTGAAAATAGTATCAGAATTTGTGTTTTTGTAACTATGGTGTCCATGTACACCATGTATGTGTGGGTGGGGGGGGGGGGCATTTCCTCAACCACTTAAGCCCTATATCCAAATAGCGAAAATAACCAATCTACAAGTTTGTAGAAATGTTATTTTCACTATTTTGGAATACAATTCTTCTTAGTTATTATTATTTTTTTTTATTTTAATTTTGACAAATTCCGAAATTTGCCCAAAATAGGAATGCCAGGGTTAATGTGGTTAACATACATTTTGTATAACATTTTTAAATAGTTTTATTATCAAACTTTAATTCAGTCTGATCTGGAACAGGCATAAAACATATCCCCACCGGGGATACAAATGAATGACCAGAGAGGGGGATATCAAAAGCAGAGGCATGGATATTACCCCCATCCACCCCAGCAAAACAACCCCTGCATGTATTTATGCATACACACTACACACTCCCACTATACCTCTGTGTTTACTGTGTCTTGTCTGTGCTTTGTCAGTATCAGTGTCAGAGACCTGGGCCAGGCTGTGTTTGATTGGTCCCTGGGGAGGATCTGGGAGTGGTGGAGGTGTCAGGGGGTCGAGGGGTCGCCGTCCGTCCCGAGGGGAGAGTCGTGGGTGGGGGTCATCGTGGAGAGATCCTTTTAAGTGTCAAATGTGGAAAAAGGTTGTGTCAGCTCCTCTCACTTTTCACACATACACAGACACGCACGCACGCACGCACGCACGCACGCACGCACGCACGCACGCACGCACGCACGCACGCACGCACGCACGCACGCACGCACGCACGCACGCACGCACGCACGCACGCACGCGCGCTCGCACACACACACACACACACACACACACACACACACACACACACACACACACACACACACACACAGTGCTGTGGCTATTACGTTGAAAGGTTATGCGAGGGTAGGTGCCTTTTTGGAAGTTATATAAAAGCGAGGGGTGTCGCCAGGGGGAAAATCAGGCCCACTGTACGTTCAAAGCAGGCGGATTTTAATTCTTGCTGGGTGACACTGTGTCTCATAAACATTATTACTAGGCCCTGGATAAATTGTATCATGCCTGGAGTGTCTGTTCTTGTGATCATGGGGACGGATTGGAGCGCAGTGGCTTTCGGCTTGGCACGATGAGCTCAGTGCTCTCAAGAGGGGTAATGTGGAGGGAAGGGGTGAGGCTTGAGAGAGGAGAGGAGAGGAGAGGAGAGGAGAGGAGAGGAGAGGAGAGGAGAGGAGAGGAAGGGAGCGCATTTTTGGGGATGTTGAAGGGGGGGCGTGAGGGATGCTCGCTAGGTGGGTGAGATAAATGAGCTTAGTGTAGTCGAGGGGGAATGTGGAGTGAGAGGGATGAGGTGATAGGGAGGGAGGTGGTATAGGGAGGATGGGGTCGAGGGAGGCAGGGTAAGGGGATTTTGGGGGGTTGTGCGTGGTGGTCATGGGGGGCTTGTAAGGCGAGGCGGGCGTTCCAGATGACCCCTCACACAGTCAGGAGGTCCCTGGAGACCCACTCAGCTGTAGCTGTGTCCCTTCCTCCTCTGGCAGACTGGGAGGGGGCAGACAGACATCTTTTAGGTGTCTGGTTTCTCTGCCTCTAGTCAGAATCCCCACTGCTATTCCACATCCCTACACGCTGCTTGTGCAGCCACACGCGCACACACACACACACACACACGCACACACACACACACACACACACACACACACACACACACACACACACACACACACACACACACACACACACACACACACACACACACACACACACACACACACACACACAGTCACGCACTTCCTATACACGCACCTGTCGAATCCAAAAAACACATACATGAATACCGAACACTCTCGGACTCACACAGATACATATAGCGCGCACACACACACACACACACACACACACACACACACACACACACACACACACACACACACACACACACACACACACACACACACACACACACACACACACACATACACACACACAGAGAGAGAGAACACCCATTTATCAAACAGCCATCCCCTAGTGTCGAGGGCTCCAGTCTATGCTGTGCTGCATGTGGCATTTGGGCGGCTCTTCTACAACTGTCACCCCCTAGCATCATGCTATCTCTCCAATCCCTCTAGGATTTCAACCCCAACCACCCCCGCTCTTCATATGTCCTAGCCACCATTCTGTGAATGAGAATGGCTTTGCTTTCTTCTCGGCACTCTGTCTCCCTTTGGTGTGACTAACAATAGCTCTTTGGGAATTACCTCCCATAACCAGCACAATTGGATGTGCCCTGATTCATTTTGCCTGTCACTCCAGCCATTGTCTTTACCAATTATATGTTCAGCCTTTCAGCCTGTCCACTCCCATGCTTTTCTGACCAAACAGTAGCTTTGCTTAGCTACTCCCTGTCTCAGATATTCCCATCGGTATGTGTTCATGGTGGTCTGCCTGTGTGTGTGCTATTTCAGTGTACATTGTGTGTGTGCAAGTGTGTATTCCAGTGCTAGGTAGTACGTACGCGTATAGCAAAAAATGATACACATGAATAAAACGCCACATAACAACTCTAACTGATTTAATGAACATAATGAGTATCCCAACACTCCCCCAAACCCTAGGGGAGCCAAATACAACCAGATAATTCACTGAAGTCATTTTGGACCCATGGCCCGAGGTTTATATCTCCATGGTAACCGCAGTCTGTGCCTGAACTCCTTTCTGCCTTAGTTCCAGGTCTGAATCGCCGCCCATTTCCCCTCCCTTCTCATCTCTTCTCCTTTTTAAAACTTTCAGCCAGGCTGTTGCTGGCTGCTTCCAGTGAGAGTGAATAGTGTCAGATTGGATGGGCCCTGGGGATAGGGGGGTGGGTGTCATGGGGTGGATTGTGGGGAGGGGAGGTGGCGGGGGGCAAGTGAGGGGTGCAAATGAGTGCCATTGCATTGCGGTGAGAGGCGGTGCTAAAAATACCTATTGACACATGGACCGGAGTGGGGGGGGGACTCGCAAACAGGGTCACAGACAAACACAAGCCGACGAGTGAAGGAGACTCATTGAAGCACCGACACACACAGACACACGCTCACATACATACATATAGTTGTAGACAGACACTTATGTGTGCAGAAATTCATACACATCTGAAAACACACACACACACACACACACACACACACACACACACACACACACACACACACACACACAGATGGGTGACAAATTAAAGGAAAATCATGAATGCAGAAGCATAACAAATGCATCTGCTTCCATACAGGTGTTATAATTAAGCAATTAACATCCTGTCATGCTCCACGGCATGTATAAAAATGCTGAGCAGGCGCTGTTCATCAAGATGGCAAGTGAAAAAGATCTACGTGGCGATGAAAGAGGCTTCGTTAAACAAAGCTAGTTTCCATCTCCATCAACAAAACACCAAATTGTCCCTCCAGTCGAGTTCCAGAGACTTGTATGCCAAGGCACTTGATGCTGTCCTGGTGGCTCGGGTATACTTACTTTCTTTTTCTTTTGGAGGTGGGCAGGTACTTTATCCCTGTGCCACCCGACCATACTTGTTGGTTTTCCCTTTAATTTGTCACCCATCTGTACATTCGAGATCTCGTACATCAAGTAAAAGTAGACATATGTAGGTAACACAGACATCAATCAACACATAATGACATGATATAAACACACCTACAGTATGTGTCAGCACTCAGCACACTATGCAGTTAACTCCCATCTTGCACATCAGTATGTAAGTCAGTATGGATAAGAGCGTCTGCTAAATGCCTAAATTATAAATCGAAATTAAGAAACAGTCTAAACTATCATTATTTTCAACATTGCAGAGCCAGAAAACATGGAAGCCATCTACATTCACAGTCTGTGTCCTGTTTCTTTTTCTTTTTTTAAAGCTCAGTGCCAACAGCCATAACGTCTGTTTCCTCACCGAAAGCACAAACCCTTTGAGCAAACAAACCCAGCTGCGATATTGTGATCGGGTCTGAGGAGAATATTGGGAGAGAGCAGCTTTGGTACACAGCCTGTTGAATGCTTGCTGTGGCAGGTATTGTTCCTGACTTTACCCCAAGTTGACATGCGAGCAGCTGTACACTTCGCCAAGTTTCAGTCACCTGATATAAAGGGTATCCCTCCCCAGTAGAGCTTGCTGTCTTCTCTAGCTAAAACTTTACACTGTCCTTAAATCTAGGATATTAACCTTTGTTTGAACTATATATATATAAATATATTTAGTGGATACATAGTCAACTTGCAAAGGTTTAACAACATTATGTAATGTACATGAATAAAAGGACACATACACTTTGTACTCATTATAAAATACAATGACTAGCATGGTTTTCATCAACCACTACCTATATAGCCTACTTAGTTGACCAGGGCCCCACAGGGCCTTATATTAGGTCCGCTCAATTATTTCCCTCTACACCAAATCTCCTCATCGCCTATCTACAAGCTCACGACGCATAGAGTTGCAACGTGTTCAGCTATTTTTGCTGTTGCGTTGTTAGCCCCAGAATGGGGGTGCTAGGTAGGGTTCAAGTTATTGGCTTACGCAGTAGGTACAGTGCTTTTCCGTAGGTGAATACAGAGGAATAAGGTTGCTGTAAACACGTCTTAGGTGCTGCTCTCTGGTTACAGTCATCCCTATCATACATGGGTGTGGTATGTTTACCTGGATGAGCTTGGTTCGGATAATAGCCACCAGCATACTGGCTGCTCCCTGCTAAAACCTCAGCCCGGAGCAGGAGCCTGGGAAATGCTCGTCTCAGCTGTCTGTACCTCTAACCACATCTGGGCAGACTCAGAAAAATCTTGACAGGGAGGTGAAAGCCAATTCCTCTGAAGAATTCATGGCATCTCTTTGATTAGTGCCAATATTTCATCAGAATGCGTCTACCCTTTACTTAGCGGATGCAGGCAACGCGCATGAAGTCCCACTTTTGAACAATGTACAAAAGAAAGAAAAAAGAAAAACAGGTGTCACACTACACCTCTTTCTCCACGAAGAATCACGAAGAATTTGGTACGGCTCGCTTGAGGGACACTAGTGATTTCATGTCAAACTATAACCACTTGGTTCTAGAAGAGTCATGTGAAGTAGCCTACAAAATCTAAATCAGGAGTGCAGAAAGTGTGAAAATTGACCCAAAATGGTTGTTATGTACTTTTACACTATTTACTTATTACTATGTACTAGGTGTCCTGTGTTGATGTAGGATTATTACACAAAGCAAGACTTTTACAGTTCCCTCTATATTTGGTGATCTCCTTCATGCATCCATGCGTTCAGGTTCATGTCCATTGAACTCATGTTAGATCTTCGTATTAACTTCTTCGGCTGTGTATTGGAAACAAACCTGAGACGAGGTCGAGGCCAGAAGCCTCGCCACCCCCCACTGTGCTACAGCACCAGGAAGCAGACTGGGAGACATTTGTCTAGGCAATAAATCAATATGTGCTCGCGTGTGCGTGTGCGTGTGTGTGTGTGTGTGTGCATGTGAGTGTACTTGGGTGGGTGGATGAAGGTGTGTGTCTACTGTATGTGTGTAGGTGGTGGTGGTGTGTGTGTGTGTGTGTGTGTGTGTGTGTGTGTGTGTGTGTGTGTGTGTGTGTGTGTGTGTGTGTGTGTGTGTGTGTGTGTGTGTGTGTGTGTGTTTCGATCTGATGTGTG
Organism: Gymnoscopelus microlampas; assembly: GCF_963454915.1. Taxonomy (NCBI): domain Eukaryota; kingdom Metazoa; phylum Chordata; class Actinopteri; order Myctophiformes; family Myctophidae; genus Gymnoscopelus; species Gymnoscopelus microlampas. Next base: position 13,043,606 of record NC_139940.1, read on the forward strand.
TGGTCTCAGCAGTGTAAGCGAGAATGATAGAGAGACTATTGGTCTATGTCTAAGTACATACTGTAAATGAAACATTGATAATGAAATCTGTTTTCCTGTTTGCTTACTTGTGTTGTGCGGGTGCGTGTGTGTGGGTGTGTGTGTGCGCGTGCGCGCGCGCACGTGTGTGTGTGTGTTATAGCCATGTGCGGTGCTTGTGATATTATGAAAACGACCCACATAAAAGCAGTGTGTACATGTGCCTATGTATGTAATGTAGCTTGAGTGTATGCATGTGAATGCTAGTAGTCAATTGTCAATATAAGCCTTGAAATACTGAGTGTACATGAGTGTGATGTTTTGCGTGTGTTCTTCTCAGCCGTGTGAGAGCTGACTTTTGCATATGAAATCTGAAATGTGTTCATACATGTGTGTGTGTAATGCCAGCAATGTGTGAATACTAGTGACCTTTTAGCTGTCTGTGTGTGTGTGTGTGTGTGGTCTAAGCACATGACCATGACAGTACATGTTTCTCTCCATAGATAGAGGAGTTTGCAAACTCCTCTGACAGCGGAGTGAAAATGAGAAGAAAGAGTGCGGCTCTGTCCACACTTGTCACGGTGTGTGACCCACCTTTCTCAGGGTGATAAAACATGAACAACATGGCTGCGAGATCAGGTAACACATAGCACACATTCACACTGTAAACACCACAAATGAGAAGCCTGGTCACAATCAATCGAAGTGCACCTGACCATTAACTGTGTTGTTCGTGGACATACTCATGCTGGCCTTGAAAGCCATCTAGTGACCACATGGGTGTACATGCCAGCGAAGATATATAACAGTAATTTTGGCTTATGGAGACTGACCTCCGCCTAGGTGCTGTAATAGAGCCAAGAGGGACATTTTCAATCCATGATGTTTTTCTTTTAATTTGGTTCTAACACACCTGTGTTGTTCTCCCTCCTCCTGAAAGAGTTATTGCAGCTTCCCAAGTGCCCTATTTATTAGCTGCATCAGCTGTGAGTGTATGTGCATGCATGTGCCTACATGCGCATACTCATGCTACACCCAGGGGAGTTTGTGAACCAGACATTTTTTCAGGTCTGCTCAGTGTTCTGGCTCTCATGTGAAACCGTGTCATTACTAGAAAAGGGTCTCACCCACATGTTATTTGGGGTCACATTGGGAGCAAGAAAGAGGTGAAGGAGGTAGTCCTTAGCAGGACCTGACTACGTAATGAGAAAGCTTTTCCCAAATGAGTCTTTGGGAGGGAGAGAGAAAGAAAAGAAACTGTTCCAAATTCAAACCACATGGGCATTATTGGCGCGACCATTGCTGCAGTAAAAAAAGGGAAAAAAACATTCAACACACCAGAATTTAATTAACAGCTTTCTAAATTTATGGTGTCACTCGAGCCAGTAAATCTGGAGTCTTTGTCTGGCTGTAATTATTACCATACAGGCTTTACCTCACATCGTAATTAAGACTGGAGCTTGAGGAAATCAGGCAGCTCATGGTGATGTCTGTCAATCAGAAACAATTCCAGATGAGTTCCCCTCTTTACTAAAACTCACCTCCCCACTCCAATCTTGGTTTATCTAGTCAGCAAATAAAAGCTTACAAGTACAATACAATTTGGCACTGTGTCCACATTATGCAAGGCAAGGGATTTCCACCAACTTCCAGTGCATAAACAATAGTTATTGCAATTCTCTGTAATGATTGTCATTATTCCAACTAACAGACTTAAGACAGCCCACACTTTTATAGTTGTTAGACCAATTTAATGTGTTTTCTATGGGCGGATCTCAAACAAATGGGTGGTTGATGAGCGAGCTGACATAACGACAGAGTTATAACACTGAGTTACACCATACGGTCTCGAATGGAATATAAATTTGAAGCATCTACTACTTAACTACTTGACTGACAAGATCATGCCTAGAGACGTCATCTTGGAGAGGTCAATACAGTGCATGTGCGTGAGATGATGGCATTAAAGTTTACACCCATACTGCATCTTTAAGCCCTGTGATGGAGTCTTTTTTTAATTAAAATACTGAAGCCAGTTTAAGTGCTTTGAGGGAGCAATTTAGTCAATTCATTGTATTTGCTCTGAGAAAATTATGACTGTTTTATTTGTGATATCTAGCTTCAAATGAAGAAATACATGTCTGGAAATTCACCTAGCAATAGGCTATGGAGGCCTTTAATTAGCCTTGGGAACAGTGCAGTTCCAAGCTCATAACATTTCATTACAATCGCTGTACCTTTGGCAAATCCCTTCCATTATTACAGGACAGCTTTTGGGATACAGTTCTATTCTTGCTGAGAATAAATTAACATCTCAGAGTCTCCCAGTAGTTTATAAAGACCACTTTCATGCTTTGACATCTAATTAAATGTGTCCAAGCCATTGTACTGGAATAGGTGAATGGGCTCTCTCTTGCATATTAAGCAATATATTTGTTACTGCAGTCTATTTCTTACATGGCTAATGTGTAAATGCAAAAAAGAAAAAACATAATAGCCTCAAGAGTGCTTTCCAACTCCTCATAATACCAAGACATGTGTGTTTAAATGACTATTCTTTATTGCAGAGAGCAATCCAGTTCATTGTCAATAGGCATGGAATGAAATGAGGAATGCAACAAATAGTCCAAGAAAAACACACTTCATACACAGTAAAATCCTGTGTTAATTTAACTACATTTGTACACTCTTAAGAGTCACAAAAGGATAAATGAACACAGAGTAGTTCACTGTGCACTCAAACCATTCACAAATACACACAATAAACCAAAACCTCTCCAAAACTTTACATGTCAGTTCTTTAAGATTTTCCACAATAGTCCAGAGCGACACGACCGTGTCTGAGACAGCAGGGTAGAGTTGAATGACTTCTTTACATATACAGTAGATAGTACCGATGGTGTGGCTGCAGAGTGATGTATTACACAGTAACACAGCGCTGTGCTGTAGACGGTGTTCCCCTCGGAGTGAAATGTTTAACGCCAGCACAAAATACTACAGCACTTCCAGAATTGTAGCAATGAGCCAACATGTGTCACAAGAGGAAGAGAAAGAGAGAGAGAGGTGTTTGAGGTTTTTCACGTTCTCAAAAGCGAGAGCGGGGAAAGAATTATAATGCAAATGCAGTAAGAAGGTTGGGGGAAAAATGCCAGTAGATGGAGTGTAACAGCCATGAAAAATCTTATTTTTGAAAATGTTTGTTGTGAGAAAATTACCATCACTTACTAGCAACAAAGGATGTGTGAAATGAAATAGTCTGGTCTCTCTCTCTTTCTGTATGGCTTGCTGAATTAAAGGAGTTTAGTCACAGTCATAGAACGTTCCTGTCTGACCCTTGAAAATCGAATCTTGTCCAGCCATAAATGATCCATATCCCTTCCCTATAACCCAAACTCTCACCTGCACCACTGAATGGGTAGAATCATGCTAACTGAAATAACACACAACCAAGACGATACAACTGGATAGAACCAAGAACCGAACTCAGGTCCAATAATGCCAACCTCCCAAAAAAGTGGTTTAATGTGGAGGACTGCAAGACCGTGTGAAATGATGGTTCTATCCTCTGGAAGCCACATGACTGCCCCCACCCACCCCCCACCCTCAGTAACTGACATCACAGTCAGTTGAGTTGGTCACCATGACTTCTTATTAAACTTTGGCATCATAAGCTTTGAGGTCACTTATTGATGAACTGATTGAAAATCTGAATGGATTGGATTGTACAGTGGGACGCTTTGTATGGGCTGAAAGGAGATGTCTTTTTAACAACCGCATGCAGGTAATATTACTCAAACCAAACCCAAACCAAACATAATCCTAGAAAAAGTAATACTGAGGGGAAAAATATTGAAAAAAAGTTATGAGTTGCATGGGTAAGTAAGCAAAGCAGAAGTACGGCATGGTGGAGATGTACACTGGTCTGGTCTTTCTACATTATGGAAGATAATATTTACATGCACACCAGTATACTAATACTAACACATGATCCTCACTAAGGTCATATTCAGTATACTATTTATTTACCCAATTTTCCGCTAGCTAGCAATATACAACAACATCAAGATATTGGTTCCAGTGGCAACCAGGGAATTCCGCGATCACTTTGGACGCTGGTTGGCTGTTAGAAGTCACTGAAAATATAAGGTTGGTAGAAATATATCATCTTAAAGTTGGACACTTATTTATCTTAACTATGGATGAGGGTGTCATGCCTGCAAATATTAAGGGGATACTGGTGCCCATGTAAACGTAGCCAATGATGGAACGGAGGGGAGAGGGGGGCAAGGAGAGTAAACTAATATAAGCGGATAATGTTAGTGTACAGAGATGTACGAGGAGGACAGATAGGAGTGTTAATGATGGGAGACAGACGGGAGGAATGCAAAAAAAAAAAGAGACAAGGAATGAAAGTGCACTGGTGGGTGGACAGGGAGATGCTGAGGAGAGAAGAGATGCTCTTGTTCTTCCTCGCTGGCCAGACCACACCATACATCCATCCATCCGTCTGTCATCACTCGCAATCGTTTTCCTGAAGGATGTCGAACATATTGACAGAGAGACATGACGACGGCGTGTCGTCCTTCCTCCCCGGGCCTCCCAGCCCTTCATCCTCATCGTCCCCATCCTCATCATCATCCGCGTCCCTGTCCCTCTCTTCTTCCTCCGGCTCGGAGCTGGACTCCCCGTCCTCCTCCTCATCCCTCTCTGCCGCCCCCTCGTCCTCCGTCCGCCCCTGCATGGCCATGATTTCCGGCAGGTCGGGGTGATTTTCCCAGTGCTCTGTGAATCGAACCGATCAAACGTTCTGAGTGAGTCTTTGCTACCCAGATGTAGCCTGATTATCAGACTGAAGCTGCGTGGAGCTTCAGTCTGAAATTGGCTCCAGTGTCGGCGATTACAAGGGGGAGGGGATTAGAAATTCCCTAAACCAATCCTAAGGGATCCCCACGCCCACCTCCGCCTCTCATTGGACAACGCATTTTGTACCGGAGAAGTCCTAGGTTCACATTTACAACTCCAGACCAAGAGGCAGCCCACTCAGAGAGTGGGCGGGGTCTATGGTATGGAACCAGGCTAACCCAGATGGCTACTCTATACTTTGTACTATGACTTGCGTTGTTCTATTGAAAATTCTTTTTGACGTGCGACATCGTAGTGTAACGAAGTATCCGGTATATCAGACGTTACGCTCTGTTAGTGCTGTCTCAGCTGTGGAGTAGGGTCTGCTAGAAGCGATTACCCAACCAGGTGTAGTTAGAGAAACAGGCAGGCCTGTTTGGACTTCAAGAAACCAATTGCTATCCTAGAGAGATCTGCTTCAAGTCACAGTGCTCTGTCGCGATAACGATAGATAGTTATAGAATGTCCCTACAGACAAAGGTCCATACCTGAAACACTACGTCTTTATTGTAGCCAGTTGGCAAAGAGGAAAGTACATCACGGTATAAAGGTAAGAGTTTAAAGAGAAATAATGATGATTTTATCTCTGTTTGTTGTAAGGTAACACTCCATTAGCAGCCATAACACAGAGCAGTTTTCTGTCTCTGATTTGCTACTAAAACTATCATGGGAATTGTAGAAACACAGAGAAAAGCAAAGAAAAATAGAGAGGGCAAAATGTATCTGTTCTATCATGAATATTGTTAACAGGGGTAACCAACCGAACGACCACGATCGACACGTTACTCTTCAAAGCAATCGATCCCAATACACAAAAGGATTTGTCTGCCGAGCCGACACCGTGGCTTGAAGCCTTCATTGATTCCTAAAACTGTGAGCCAATCAGATCTCAGTAAAGCAGTGTGGCGTGTACTCTGCAGTCTTTGAGCGACAAGCTGGCCCACGTCACGTTATTATTGTTTTTCCTGACCGGCTGGTTCGGCCTGGAATGGACCGGCCCAAACTATGCTTGGTTATTGGACATGGGTTTCCTTACGGATCTGACAGCAAAACTCAACGATTCAACAGAGAATTGCAAGGGAAAGACCAAGGCGTAGTCACATGATTAGTGCAGTCGAGGCATTCAAAGTGAAGCTCAGTTTGAAGAGCTCTCAGTTGCGATATGCAAGGCTAACTCACTTCACAAATCTTAAAAAAGTGTCACAAAACCTCACAGACAAACTGCTTTTCATCCCGAACAAGTAGCTGCTTTTCTATCGAACCCTTAACTGTTCTATTTACTATATCGACATAGAAAAGCTGTCAGTTAAAATGCAGGAGGTGTTCACATTACTTGCAGATGTTGACATGGAGATTGTTGAAATTCTGTGTGATATTGAATTGAAGGCCAGAGCTAAAGAGGAGGACTTCTGGTCACTCGTGAGTAGAGAGAAGTAACCACTGATTGTGTCTTGTGCACTTAAGCTACATGCCTACTTTGGTACCACTTTTTTGTGTGAAATGGCCTTTTCATAAACAAAGAAAATCAAATCCAAGTATAAAACTTGCATGACTGACTCACATCTTAATGACTGCCTCAGACCGGCAGCGACTATCAACCAGATTTCAAAAGGCAATTGAACAGAAAATCTGTAAATGTGATTATTAATTGAACTGAGAAACTCAATATTGTGCATTGAAGAAAAATATATCTGTAATAGCAATGTATTTAATTTCCCTGTGTGTTTTAATTTGTTTTATAAAAAACAAACTAAAAAAGTATAAACTTTTTTCTATTTTTCATAATATTCTGGCCTTTTTATTATTTATTTCCTAACATTTTGGCATTGATCACACACTAGCTATCCGTGTTTTTCTTATTTAGACAACTAGCCTTTGTATGGATGTATGCACATTGAGTCTGTCAGAAATTGCTAAAGTAAATATGATACCGTCTTACTTTTAGAACATATTGTAGATGTGGTAGATCTCGGCATATAGGAATAAAAAGTGCTCATGGGCATGAAGCGGTTGGTTACCAACTTTTAAGACTTTCTTTGCAAATGGTTAATGCCAATAGAATGAGTCAAACATGCCTTAAAGAGAGCATGGTCAAATTCGTTACAGTTATCCATGTTGATGCCTCTGTGAAGCTAGGGGGAATGTTGAAATAATCTGTAATGAACGGGGCTCAGGATGGAATTGGTGGGATGTCTGATTAAATTTGGTTTGAACCAATCAGACCATACATGAGTTGAGTCATATCCATTACGCTTGAACACCATGCAGAACAAGAGGCCTTCTCTAAACTGTAAAGAGACACTTCAACCACCCATGGCTCCACTTCCATGGTTATGTACAGCATTTGACATGGTTACACTTTCTAAAATGTGACATGTCAAGCACTCACAACGTCCCCTCCCTCCAAGTTACCTCTGAGGCAGCTGTATCCAGGTGGCCTGAGACACAGGCACAGTCTTCCATCAATGGAAATCCTTAGGAGGCTGTTCGCCGCCCGGTAAACATCATTGCGAGCCGCCTTTGCCGTTTTATAGCCTCGTCTCTCTGCCCAGGCTGCGTGACAAAAGAAAGGATGGGGGGAAACACACACATAAAAAGTGTCAGTAACTGGGGGCTCACCTGGTAAGAAAGAGTGCATACCACATAAATAAGGCAATAGAATTTCCCAAAGCTGGTCCAGGTTCGATTCCGACCCGAGGCGCTAGGCTGCATGTGATTCCCCCTCTCTTTGTTTCTTTCTTTAGGATCCCTACTAGCTATTACTGCAGCAACAACTATTCTTCCTGGGGTCCTCAGTTCTATTTCTCTCACCGTCACTATCAACAATAAAGCAAAAATGCAGAAAAATAATGTTTTTTTAAAAAAGAAAAGAAAACTGTCAGTAACTGGAATATTTTCGATAGTTCCTTTTCTCCGTCACTAAAAAGAAGATTGTATGTTCTGTCAATGGATGTCGATGAAGGCCAATTTGCGGCCACATCCGGCTTCCCACCTGCAGTGCGAACACAGCCAATCATGTTTGTTGGAACGCCCGGCCAAGCTGGAGGCACTGTGGAGGATTCAAACCCCAGTCTCCCCGGTAGTGGGCAGGAACATCTGCACCACCCGAACACCGTCAAGCGGAAACACATTTGGACTGGAAATTATGAGTGTTTACATTCATCATTTAGAGAAGAGACCTGATACCTTCGCAGACGTCCCAAGCAGTCCAGCTTTGCTGCTCAGAGCCCTGCCCCTCCTGCTGTTGTTGCTGTTGTTGTTGTTGTAGATGTGCCGGTACGTCCTGGAGGCTGGGGTGTCTGAGCTTCAGCACAGACAAGAACGGAGTCCTCTCACACAGGTATCCCACCGCTGTGTAGGGCTCCTGCAGCTGAGCCACTGGGTAGATACCAGCCAGGATCTGCAGAGGAGAGATGGATCATAAACATGTGAGAGTAGGAGAGATAAGTGCAAACTTCCCCAAAGTTTCTGATCACATTATTACAATTTTAATATTTACACTGTCCTTAAACTTACGTTATAGAACAGAAATGTATACACAAATAATTGCATAATAAATACCACCACACACTGTCTTATATAAAGATTATAATTGCCCGCACATTCTCCTAATTTCTCCCCATTTTCACAGTGTGAATTAAAAACATTGACCCATATAGAAATTGCAGACTTTTTACAAACTGATGATTTTCTTCTACCTCTACTTTTTGTATTTTTGTTGAGATTTTGCCTGTTTTTTGATCACTGGCGGTGATCTCAAAACACTGGCAGCAAGACTTAGATAGCATTTTGTTTAGACTAGAATGATGCTAGGTCTGACCTGGTATGTTAGTTACATACTTTGTAGCACTAAATAATTTCTTTGCACTCTAGTTACGGCACGTGACCATTTATCCTGCCGTTTGTTGAATAGGGTTCATGCCATTTACTCCAATCTTGCACATTGTAAGACACTCTGGATAAGAATGTAAGGTAAAGGCTTGAATTGTATAAAATGTATTTGCATGTTTTTATCTCCACCAGGCCAGAACGGCCAGGAGGTGGAGATAACGTTTTCACCCATGTCCGTCCATCCGCGCGCGCGCGTGCGTGCGTGCGTGCGTGCGTGTGTGTGTGTGTGTCTGTCTATGAGCAGCTAATCTCAGGCCCCACTGCACCGAACTCCGTGAAACATTGTACACACACTTCCAAGGAAGAACCTCCACCCCACATTTTTCAAGTTACCCTGATGATGGCACTATAATAGGCCACTTCACATTTTGGCCTTGAACCGTTGGTTCAAATCCCGACGACCTTTGCTGCGTGTCACCCCCCATCTCTCTCCCCATTTCCTGTCAGTCTACTGTCCTATAAAATAAAGGCATAAAAGTCCCCAAAAAATATCTTTAAAATACTCCCCCCCCCCCTGGAGTTCTGGGATCGCAACGCAACACATTTGGGGTGGAGGTTCTTCCTTGGCCTACTGGGAGTGTGAGTGGAAAGTTTGACGTTGATCAGTCCAGCGGTGCCTGATATTATCTGCTAACAGACAGATGGACAGACCGACCGACAGACTCACAGAGGCAAAAAACGACTGACACAGACTCACAACGGCAAAAAACATAACCCTAGTTGACATAATGAAATACACAAGGACATGGCCCACATCTATATACATGAGCAGGAGGACGGCATAGATGAAGATCAAAGGTAAGGCACACATCTGTATACAAGAGCAGGAAGATGGCGTACTGTAGATGAAGATCAAAGGTAAGGTAGGGTCGCAGATGAAAAGGAAAGCAGAAACAAGTAGCCAAATCAGGCCCCTGGTGTATTGTAAAGGAGGGCATGATAGCAACCAAAAAAACTTCAAACACTGGCCTGGAAAAGCAGTCTTTGAAATATATCATCAATAATCCATTCACCAAGATGGTTTTCTTAACGAGAGAGAGAGAGAGATAGAGATACATAGATAGATAGATAGATAGATAGATAGATAGATAGAGAGAGAGAGAGATAGAGAGAGAGCTATTCTAGAAGAGACAAGCCACTGAATGCGAGTCTAGACACGCAGTAAAGGTCACAAGTACACACACACACACACACGTGTACCTGTAGCTGTTTATTGACACGGGAGGGGAAGACGAGTCCAGGGCAATCACACAGTTTGACTGTGGGGGTGAGGTAGTACGTTTGGAAGTATTTGGTGTGGCCTGGAGTTCGAGACACACTCACCACCTTCCTCCCAACCAGACTGTTCAACACAGACGACTTGCCAACGTTGGGGAAGCCTGGAAGAGAAAGACGGAGAGAGAATCAGAGAAGAGGAAGACACAATCATTTATGTGTGTTTAGCTCTGTGGTCTCATAAATGACTGAGGTTATATGGATGATCTACCTATGCATCCTAACGTGAGGACCCCGTCCTTATAGAGCTCTTGCATTGGGCCGCTCATCTCCATGGCGGCGTCGCTTTGGTGCTCCATTAGCACAGACTCTGCCCCCTCGTCTGAGCGATCCACATCAAGATGCTCGGCGACCACGTCTCTCTGGATCTTCTGCTCCCAGCTGGACAGGTCAACTGTGTGGACGAGGACGCAAAGCGTTGTGAGAATTCACCTAACTCACGCTTAGAACATTATCCTTGTTTAACCACATGAGCCCTAGCGCCCCTATTCTGGGGCAAACATTTGGCAAAAATAGCAGATCTACAAACTTCAATTCATCCTGCAGTGAACATTTGATTTTTTTCTGAATCGTGATAAGATTTCTTGTAGAGTAGCTACTGTAGTTATCTAATGTTTGCTAGCTGTGGTGCTCAGCCATATCAAGTCAGTAAATTGGACACTGTAAACTAAAGCTTTTCAAAAGGCTTTACACAGGAATGTATAGTATTTGTATATCTTCTGTACTCGTGTATTGTAGCAGAGTGAACTGTGCTCTGGACTGTGAAGTACAGTATGTACCAACATTTTTAAAGACATGCACTGTGTAGCATTCCACCGCACGTGAGACAGACGTAATACTGGGAGCATCAACACACATGGGTGTGCACGATGATGACAGTGGTGTACTGTATACAGAGGAGACTAGTGGCTGATGCCTGTATTATTAAAGTACTAAGTGTTAATATTATGCCTGCACAACAACATCCCATAATGGTGTGACACTTGATTCATGCAAAACAAACATTATTATAAACAAAAGACAAACAAATCACAATGGCAGTCAATTAGACATGCCTGCCAGGCCTCTGTCAAACCCAGAATGGGATTTTTTTTCCATTGCACCAGCTCCGAATGGACCTACTTTGACTTTTTAATGCAAATCTGAGATTTGTTTTTACAAATGGAGTGAATCCTACATTGCTCAAAACCAATTAAATATAGAGTGAAGCCTGCCTTTAACTAGAGAATTAACTTAAGAATACAGAGTCCTGCCTCTGCCAGATTAAGAACAGAGTGAGAGTGAGTCCTACCTCTACCAGCAGTGATCTCCTGACAGGCCTTGAGGATTTCTAATAGACCCCCAGCCTTGTCCCGACCTCTCCTCTTCATACGCTTCTTCTGGAGTACTATGTACAGACAGACAGACGGAGGTTATTGTGGTGTCAGTGCAACAACATGATAGGCTTATGTCATTTCTAACCTGCTCAACTGAAATCAGTCAGAAATATCTGAGAATACACCTGAGCCCAGAAGAGGTTTGACATATACTACAGGAAAAACAAAAAACAAACATATTCTTTTGCAAGGAGGTAGCTCAAATTATCCAATTCATACATGGCAGACTACTGTTCTCGTAAACAGGCTTATTTTTTGCCTGTTTACGGAATATTTTAAGATAATAAAGTATCTTCAAATCAATATTTCATGCCAAATTATTGATTTTGTTTCCATGTAGCTGTATCATAAAGTAAGTCAGTCAATATAGCTTATTGTCGGTATCAGCCAAGAATAAGGGTGTCTATCTGTCTACCCTTTGAGCAGGATAATGTAGTGAGATGTATGTTATTGGAAAACAAACCTCATATTAGTTGTGCGTCATCCTGTTGTGCTATTCATTTTCCAATAATAGAGTAAATTATTTAATACACATCACCTGCCGCCCAATCTGGGAACCCATTCGGTTAAAAAAAGAAACATTTGAGTTGAATCGGTCTTGAGAGATTACCTACCTGCATACAATGAGAGGTGGTTTAGTCAGCCCCTTTAAACGTGACCATGTTTTCCATTTCCTCATCACAGGGCTATCAGCTGTCATGCTTAACCACTATATACTTTATCATAAGATGAATAGCTAAACTAGATGATCTACAAGCTCACAATGTTAGGGCACATAACACATGGGCTCTAATGGTTCGATAGCCGGCTAGCCATTTGCTGCATGACACTCCCCTACACAGTCTCTGTGTCTCCTCTCTTTCTCCACTGTATACCTGTCAAATAAAGCCTCAGAAAAAGCAGTCAAAATAACTTCTGTTTTTTTTTTTACATTTTGAAAACAAAATGTCAAAAGATTTCTTCCATAATTACAAGCCCAAAATAGGCAAGCCAGGTTGAAACGTGTTCAATCTTTATTCATAAGCCTACCAATGTGTTCTCTCTCTGGCCCTTCTCTCAACTCCTCTCCTTCTCCCAGTCTCTCGCTGTTCCACTATTCGTCCCTCAAATCCCTCCCAATTCTCCCTCCCTGGTTCTCTTTCTACATCCCTCTACTGCCACATCCTGCCACATCCTTCTCTTCACCTGTGCTGTAGGGCTGACCGGGGTGCGAGGTGAAGCACACGGTGTTGAGGTGTGGGAACTTGGAGGCCAGGTAGTGTTTCCAGGCGATGACCAGTGGCGGTGGACAGAGGTCTGCTTTGTTTAGCACCAGGACCACCTGTTTGTGCAGCACTCCCGTGATGTACTGATACAGAGCTGGAGGGAACTGCAGCACCTGGGAGGGTTTACACACCACATGATACTTAAGTCAGGAATGCAAACACACACAAACCTTTATTTTCCCAGTGGCTTCTATACAGGGCGAAATTCTACCTCCAACACATTAGATCCAAAAGCAGTCATTTGTTATAATGTAACTTTTGTCAGTGTTGAGAACACATGATTATTCCGGTTTTACAGATAATACTTTTGGTTTTGCTCTTCTTGAATTTAGGCCAAATTTGGAAACTCTTTGTTGAGGCGGTGAGTCATCTCTCCACCTAAAATATCTGTGACACAAATGTTAGAAATGAGAAAATGTGTCGCTACTCGGTACACAAGCTGCTATTATTAGTAGGCGCTGTCCTTATTAATGTGCCCTCGTGCATCATGTTTTATTTCATATTACATTTAACGACAATTCTTTATTAAACAATTCCTTTTCAAGAAGATTGATCTTTATTCATTCAAGTCTTTAGTCATGATTATGTCCTTTAAACATAAATATTTCTATTATACTTATAGATTTACACTTATACAAAACACAGACAGACAGGACTGGTGTCAGGAATTCAACGAGTTGTTGTGATTGTCTTGTTGTTGTCTCCATCTAGTGGCTTACTCGGGGAGTCACAACACCACCTTGGCATCACTAAGCTTAAAACACATCACTTACCGGATGCCTGATGTCCACGATGAACAGGATCACGTCAGACATCTCCATCACTCTCCATAGCTGCCTCCACGTCTGAGAGAGAGAGAGAGAGAGAGAGAGAGAGAGAGAGAGAGAGAGAGAGAGAGAGAGAGAGAGAGAATAAGAGTGTATAATAATAATAATAACTTATTTATATAGCGCCTTTCAAAAACAAGTTACAAAGTGCTTTACAATAACAACAGTTAAAAAATACAGTACAAATCAGACATTAATTTCATAAATAGTACAACAGTTCATAATCTAAGAAAAAGCTGTGCGATAGAGGTGAGTTCTTAGAAGAGATTTGAAAGAGGACACTGAGTTTGCCTGCCTGAGGTCCCCAGGCAGTGAGTTCCACAGCCAAGGGGCCCGAACGGCAAAAGCCTGGTCGCCCATTGTGACAAGGCGAGACTTTGGTACCGTCAATAAGGCCCTGCTGGAGGATCTCAGGCAGCGGCCTGGCTTATAACAAGTTAAAAGATCAAAGTGGGTGTGTAGCAGTTCAACCGTTCGACAAATTTGACTAATTACCCTGGTTCAGGAAACCACAGTATCAATTCAAAAGGAAATATTTGTGTATTCACAATAAATATTTGGACAAAATCTTTGGATGTCACCAGATTATTTTGTTTTACAAAATTAAAAAGGGAAAACCTTGCTTCCATAACAATATTATCTGGAGTTCTAATAAAGGATGTTTGAATGTGAATGATACGGTAATTGTGGTATTCTAGAAAATAAATATCTGTGTGTGTTGGAAATTCAAATGACTGTTCTCTGTTAGCAGAGCTCTTCCATTACATCACGCCATACCGAAAGCAATTTCCACCACCCCTAGTTGGGAGGCAATAAAATCTAATTCAATTTCATCTAATGTTCAGGGGTTAGGTCTTTTAAGATAGAACGTGACATGGCAGGCCTGCCAAGTCATAATCGGTTTACAGGAGACACACAAAGGCTGCCTCCCTCTCTCCAGGCTGAATCTGATGTTAAAGATCTGGGTGATGATAAAAACAAGGAGTGTACCCAGTCATCTAACTCATCCACAAAGGATGGATCAGCAACCCCAGTGGGGCCTTACAAGGATCTTCAGCATAGAAGGCAGGCTGTGTCAGAAATCCCTTAATATTTAGTCAACTATAGTGAGTTTGCCGTTTTGCAATTCTGTCCGAATATATAGTGAGAATTATTATACCCTATAGTTGTCTCATCGTATACCAATATGCATCGTGAAAAGTAGTGTACAACCAATGGTCAATAACAAATATATACAATCATGCATTGGGCTGAAAGAAAAATGGCAGATGGATGAGAGGAGCGAGGGATGATAGCGTAATATGTCATAAATAGGTTATTGTATTTGGGAAAATACATTCAGTATATGTATACTATGTCAAAAACACGCATGTTGGCATTTATTATGGATGGTCCACCAGTCAAAGTTGACGTGGCATGTTCTTTATCTCATTTAGCAGAAGTTAGTACAATGAGAATGTAGAGTGTAATAAAAATGTCTATTCTGTCCACACGTTTCTCTCTCTACTGTTAGCTCAGCACCCTTTCACCCCTATAATGATAAGAACAGAATTCCTAGTGTATACAGTGTATATCATTCATTTTTTATTTGTTTTAGATTATTTATTATTTGAGATCATTATTTTTTTAGACTCAAGAATGAGAAGTATAGAGGGGGTAGAGATTGCAGGGATGCACGCACAGGTCATGAGCCAAATTTGGCACCATCAGGTTGAGTTCAGAATCCAACTCATCCTGACATGAATAGGTTTGAAAGCCCCTCTGGACCTTAATGGCTCACCTCCAGGTTGTGTTCAAAGTGGCTGAGCGAGCCGGGTGGGTTTCTGGAGTGCAGGTCTTCCAGGTAGTCTCGGTATGACTTCTCCTCTTTCCTCAACAGCTCCTCATGTTTCATCTCATAACTCCACGATGGCCTCCTCGGGAAACCAAGACCTGTCGTTTAATAATGAACCACAACACAGTTCAGTCATTTCATTATATCGTCGCTGTCGGGTGGATGTCCAAAACCATTCCTTTTTTTAATCATTATCTTAAAAACATGTTTTAAAATAGTGAGAATAGCCGATCAACAAGCTCATGTGTTGCATTGTGAGCTTGTAGGTCGGCTATTTTCACTACTTTTGTGCAACACTTCTGTTGTATGATGACGTTCTACCCGACAGGAACGATACTGTAGCATTACAGAACAATAAAGTCAGCTGTCAAGCAGTGACCCTCATTAACCACCTGTTAACTTGTTTGACTTTGCATCACTATACGGTTCAATAGCGTTTTAATTGCAGGAGCGTTTTTTTTTTAACACTTCAGTGTTGATGATGATGATGAGAAGCCGTTGCTGATGGCGAAAGTGTATTGTACTGTACATGGCTGTCATGAATTTGAATTGAAAAGATACAGAATGTAACCATGGCACTGAAGCCACAATGATATTTGAGTGACTGTTATTTTTGTTTACATATATTTCTAATAATGCTAACTAATCATGATGGGTATTGAGCTTGTAGATCGTCTATTTTTGGCAAAGAGATTTGGTGTATATGGAAAAAAGCGAGTGAACCAATTATAGATAGTATAGATAGATAGCCCATGGAGACCGCAGTCAAGTACATGTATGTGTATACGGCAATAAGGCCATAGTTTAAGAGGTTAATCGACATGCTGGTAGCCTAGTAAAGAGCAATCAGGCTAGTTTGTATTATGTTGTTGTCTAACCCCCAAGGAAGAGGCATATCAACCATGTGTTAATGCTACACATCATTTCCAATTTTTGATCTCACGCTCAGCCATAACGACATTAGCTAACCTACAAGCTTGTTTAGGTACAGTAGCATTAACTGGCCAACTACTTCATTAGTTATCAGGTAGCAGCTATAAGACAGGTTTCTACAATTAAACATAATTGTTAAGAGAGAAGCGTGGACCATCACCTTTCAATAACTCATTTGTGATAAAGAGCTATGCACTGATGCAATGGTGGATGTTTGGTGCAGATTGCTTAGTAATCAACAACTAACCTGTCCCCCCCCAAAAAAATCACCAGTCACCAAACTATGCAAAGCCATGAAAATAATTTAGGTTAATGCATTGAATTATAAGGGCCCCACCTTTCTCTGAGGGGTAGATGTCATCAATGTCCACCTCAAGTTCTTTGTCGGACACTGGCTGCAGAACCTTTTCTCTGGCTATCTTCTTTCTCCTCTCCACCTCTTCTTTACTCTCCTTCTCAAAGTGCAGTCGGAACCTGATTGGCAGGAGGAATTCAATAGGACCTTTTTTAATGGGTTTATCTTCATTAGTTTAGTGTCTCATCATGTTAAATCAACAAGTGCAGCCACTGCAGAACAGGATTGAAAGCCAGATTAATTGCTGGCCATGTCTTAAACCAGCAATTAAAGACGTTTCCACTAATAAAGCACATTAACAATATTGTGCACTCTCACCCTCAGCTGAACAATTTCCAAAGAAGCCCTCCTTGAGCACCGACAGTTGTTTTAGGCTGCTTTGCCTTGGTGAAATCACGTAATAGTTTTACGAATAAGGTTATGTGTCATGTTTTCTAACATTAATTCATTCATTTAACTTGTAATAGATGTGGGTGAAGATAATTACACTGTCTGATGTAACACATAAACAGCTTGGTTCATGCGTTGTTAGGGTTCATGAGTAGGTTGAGGTAGACAGTGGTATTTGTGGGTAAAGTAGAAAATTGCCATTCTAAACATATGTAATCATAAAATACTAATTATTACAACTGAATTATGGAAGGGCTAAGGCCCTACCAGGCCCATACGCTCCGCAGTCCATGAACAAGTGTGTATCTCTTAAACTGGCATACAAGAATCTCAAACTTCTCTGTGCCATATGCGACCTCTTTCTTTTATTATCTGCAGGCTCAGCTCACACACATTGCTCCAATTAGAATTTTCAAACATTAGCTCCCATTTCCAATTCAAGCATGCAATCAGTGCTCCAGGCACTGCATCATCACTGAGAGAGATGAAGGACACGTTTATGAGACCCAGCATAAATCTGCATGATTAAGGACACATTTATGAGACCCAGTTTAAATCTGCATGATTAATAGCATATATATATATCATATATTTACTTTAGTCTTCTGGTGTATTTGTCATTTTTACATTTTATTTTCAATTTCAGGCATTAGCATGAATCTCATCAGGGCGACAGTGGCTCAGGAAGTAGAGCAGCCTTCTTGGTATAGGGAGGTTCCTAGTTTGATCCCTGCCTCCTCCTGGCTGTGTGTCCTCCATAATAACAATAATTATCCTTCCAGTGTGTGAATGTGTGTGTGAATGAGTGAATGTAATGCATAACGTAAAGCGCTTTGTTGGAGAAAGGCACTATATAAATGCAACATTTATCATTTAATTAACAAACATTCTCCAAACCAGTGTGAAGAACAATCACGTGAACACAAGATCTAGGCTTACGATTTTAGCCATAATTTTTAAGCCCTAATAGAAATGAGTATTTATCTATGCACGTTCCAATCATCTTACCAGTCAACATCTTTAAGTGTTACATGCAGTGTCAGAAATTATGGTGATGACTCACTTGCTGGTCATTCAGAAATGATGCACTGACACTCAACAAAAGCCCCTTTGTCCCTTAGGATTTCATTAGCATATACCCAGACACTAATGAAGACTGGAGGCCAGAGAGCGCTTTGTCTGTATTAGTGAGTAAACATTTTAAAAGACCCTCACTTTCACGTGAATCTATTCACGTGTATTTAAATGTTCCAGTGTTCAATGCCAAAAACCCAATTAAATCGTTAATCAAAATGATTTGTGTGACAAATAATCGTCAACTAAAATATCATAATCTTGACAGCCCTACTCACCTGTTCATTTCATTTCTGCCATCTCTGTTGGAAGGCTGTTGGTTTATTCTCCTGATATCAGTGGTCTCACTGTCCGAGGTGTCTGAGTGCCTCGCGCCCCCTCGCTCCACACTGGCATTACGACTGCTGGGACCGTCACCTGAGCCCGTGTCACCTGGGAGACACAGAGCAAAGGTCAAAGACATAATTAATTGCCACATCGTGAGTGGCGCACACACGATGCCGGGTGGCAGTGGCTCTGGAGGTAGAGTGGTCTTCTGGGAGTCTGAAGGTTCTTGGTTCAATCCCCAGCTCCTCCTTGAGCAAGACATTGAACCCCTAACTGGTCCCGATGAGAAAGATGGTGTCTTGTATAGTTCCTTGCTTCCGCTGTTGGAAAGTGAATGTGAACCGCATTGTAGCACGTAACAAATAAGGGTGTTGTGCCATTGTGGTGTGTGTGTGTGTGTGTGTGTGTGTGTGTGTGTGTGTGTGTGTGTGTGTGTGTGTGTGTGTGTGTGTGTGTGTGTGTGTGTGTGTAGTACATTTTGAGGTTCATTTGAGTGGCCTGAAAGCACCATATAACGCAGTCCAATTACCATTTACACAGTGCAAGTGTCACGGTGCGATAAGCTTGTGGATCTGCTATTTTCACTATTTATGCATGATACCTGTGCGACAAAGTATAAAAAACGCTTAAGTGGTTAATTAATTTGTTGATATACAATAATTTTGTATATGTTTTATAAAAGCATGCTTATCGATTATTCGATTAATTGAAAAAGTAATCAATAGAATAATCGCCAAGAAGATAATCGATAATTGCAGCCCTACTACTTGGAATGATTTCTTCTCAAAATGCTATATAGTCATTTTGGGGAAAGTTTGCTTTCCTATTTTTGAAACCTCAAAAGCATGACTATCTCACAAAAGCACATACCATATGATGGCAACAATTCTTACAAAATAATTGCTGCCAGGGGCTGTGCATTTGTGAAACAGACATGCTTTTGACAGACCATAGGATGACTCATACTTTTATTAATAACCCAAATTGTGCTTTAATGGCAGCAATAATTTTGTAACAATGGCTGCCAGGTCTTCCCCTAAATGGTGGATATTTCACTTTTATTATGAAAATCTTAATCTGTGCTTTCTGTACAGTCTATATTAAGTCTCTAGCTGATTGTTGTCTGCTGCACCTATTTTTCTACACTCAACTTTTCCATTAACATCACAACATTTGTCAGCCGAAAGAGTAATGCAACAGAGCGACACACTGATGCACGCAGGGCAAATTGATGACTTTACTAGACTGTGATGGTACAGTAGCTGACAGTAATCAATACACGCGCAGATTGGATATCTGACATAGCGCTGACCTATGTGTGAGTTGTTGTGGAGGTTATAAATGCTGTATCTTGTGAATGTGTGGATGGATGGTTTTTACATTGTACTTTGTATACCCGTTTGTACATATAGCCTAGTCATTAGAGGACGTTATGTTAGCTTCCATAGCTATGCTGATCACTCCCTCCCTGACTGGCTGTCTGTTTACAATCAATAAATGGATGAGTAATAACTTTATAAAATTAAACAAGGATTAGACAGAAACCTTATTACTTGGCCACAGGGCTCAAAGGAAAAGGGGAGACTCGGGCCTTTAAAAGACATGGCAAACTAACTCCCTTGATGAAACCAGAAGTAACAAGCCTAGGTGTAATTTTAGAATCTGAGTTTTAAATCCCATACCATGACCAAAACAGTATTCTTTCATCTCAGACATATTGCCAAAGCACAACCACTGCTAACTCAGCAAGATGCTGAAAAAAACGAACTCATGCTTTTATCTGAAGTAGGTTGGACTACTGCAATTCACTTTTAACAGGCCTTGCTAAAAGGTCAATTAAAAGATTGAAGATTATTCAGCAATTTGCTGCTAGACTGCTAACAAAAACAAAAAAAGAGCAAACAAAAAAACACATTAGTCCAGTCTTAGCTACACTACACTGTCTGGCTCCCTCCCCGCTTCTTCCAGGGTCGATTTTCAAGTCCTTTTACTGTACTTGTTTATACAACTCTCTATGGGTTAGGGCCGACCTACATCACAGACTCCTGGAGATGATGTATTCTTCTGTTATGATCCCAAATTAAGGAATACTTTACATAGAGAGATTAGAGGGGCAGGCTCTGTTGAAATCTTTAAATAGATACATATAAACATATATCTTTAACCTAGCCTTTGAATATAGATATCGAACCATTTCTCACCATATTCTTAAGGGCATTTTGTTTCATTTAATTTCCATTGAACTTTCTTACTGACAACTTATCTTTAACTAAGACTTTTAAATTCTATTTGCTTTATTTTTTTAAATGAAATAACTGTTTTCTTTCTTTTATTCTGTACCCTGGTGAATGTAAATCACAACTGAGCTTCATGATTTGTATTCATGGTATACAAATAAAGGTTTATGATGATGATTGATGATAGATGATGATGATGACTAATAGTATTACCATGTCTCTTTTGTCCATCATGCAGTTCACTGTCTATGAAAGGTGCAACACAAATAAACTAATTTTTATTTTATTTATTTTATTTTATTTCTCTTCTTTCTTTCTTTTTTTCTTCTTTTTCTCTCTCTTTCCCTTTCTTCTGTTCTCAATGCTTTTTCTTCTAGTTTTCCCTTCCCTCTTCTTTTAGTTTTAAGGGGTGGACAGGTGGGTGGGGAGGTAGGGAAGGGGTACTAGGAAGTAGGAGGATAGCTGAAGGGGACGTTTAAAAAAAAAAAAGAACTATGTATTCACATATATAATTATATAATCATGTGATGTAACATTGCAAAATTGTGGAATAAAACTTAAATATAAAAAAAAAACTAAAAAAACGAAATTACCAGGCATCTTCAGCTGCACTGTTAAACAAGCAAAACACACAAGCAAAGATGACACCGACTGATATTGTCAGTACATTTAGAGCATTAAGTTATGGTTACTGGTTACTAATCAAAATCAGGCTATATTTTCCTATTCAAAACTCAAAATCAGACTGTTTACCAATTCAAAACTCTAAATCAGACTATGTTTACCTATTCAAAACACTAAATCAGACTATGTTTACCTATTCAAAACACTAAATCAGACTATGTTTACACATCATGTCCGACTTCCAACTTAGTATCTGTTGTCTAATACAGTGGTCCTCAAAGTGGGGTCCAGGGACTCTCTGGGTTCCTTTAGGGGGGGTCTAAATTGACCCTTACAAGTCTGTGACTCTGATGGAACCAAATGGACCCTGACAGTTAAGGGGAGACCTTGAAATGTATAAGTTTGAGAACCATGGGCCAATTAGATATACTGGTCTATTAGCGTCAGTCCTAAAGCCAAGTAAACAGGTAAACAATGTCTTGTTTCAAACGCACACATGTACGTAAGTACGCACACACACACACACACACACACACACACGCGTGCGCGCGCATATTGTCAACTGCTGAACTACCAACTGCTACGTTAGCATCGAAGCTAACAGGCTAAAACGTAGCACGTTAAGGTTCTCACCTCTCTTTCTCTCCCGTTTCACTTGCAGTTGTTTCTTCTTCTGTTTATTGCTGAATGGCTTTTTCCGAGGCATACTTAACAAATTATTTGGTGACGAAACTAGTGCGTGTGTTGTCAGGTTTCACTTTTGTGCGTGTAAACCTGGGTATCTACGGCGTTATAAGACCTGCTAACGCTTATTATTTACATTGGTGAAGTTTCTGGACTCGTCCACTTTTCAGTGACGCCATGCAGCCTACACTGCAGACTGCAGAGGACGGAGCAGTGTTGCCAGGTGTTGCGAGAGAAACAAGCAGCCAGGTCTATGAAAACAAGCCCAAAGGAAGCAACTAGGCCACATGAGCACTAACCCTAATTTATATTACGTCGACTATTTGACAGCAGGACAACAGCAGATCTACAAGCTCACTGTGAGCGTGTAGATCGGCTATTTTCAAAAGAAATACATTTTTACGACACCATTTACACACATCTGGCACAAAATGTTTTCAGTCTGCAGAACAATACATATACATTTGGGGGGTCCTTGACATGAAAATGTTAGAGAAATACTGGTTTAAAGAAGGAAACAAATTAGCAACTACACTTTGGATTTTGGAAACCAGCCCAAAAAAAAACACAACCCGCCGCAACTACCAATATTTAGAAGCAATTTTATAGAAAATCAAGCCCAAAGTAGCTTATAATAAGCGGACATGGCAACACTAAAACGGCGGGGCAAACCATTATATCTACTGCGTCCACGAACACACGTACTTCGTTTTTAGTGGCGTATGCTTTCATATCTTTCCAAGTGATCTAAACAATTGTATTCATTTAAACTCAAATAGTATACACTGTGTGTACTTTCAGCCTATATTGGCAAAGGCAGACTATGATCAAACGGAATAAACTTTTGTTATTGGTACAGTCCTCTTTGTAAACACCTCACTAATTTGCATGTCACACATTCCAGCATACAGTAGACTATAGTGGCATAAACGTTTAGGATTTAGGAAAATATTTACTTTAATTTACATGTAGACTAACACAAACAGACAAAAAAATATACAAATACAAAAGTTTCTTAGACAAAAGTGTGAATGAGGGCATAGAAGGTGTTTATTTTTTCATTCTAGACCCAGAGAATACAAAAACTCCAGTCAATAGAACAACGACAAAAAGCCAAGGTTTCCGTGAGATTTTATTGTATCATAATAATAACCCACTAATCTCATGTATGTCAGTATGACTATAAACGAGCATTATAAACATTGGTAGCAGTGGAAGTATAGTACCAAGAATGCATTTGGATAACAATGTAATTCTTATGATATACACAGAAAAATAAAAGAAATACAAAGATTACATAAACACAGACCAGTTTATCACTTAATGTTTTAAGTAAAAAGACCTGTGATATGATCAATAGTGTATATAGATTACCACACAAACATTTTGTATATACTGTTACAAAGTATATATCTATATATGCTGTAGTTGCTCTTTTTTGTTTTGCTTTCCAGAAATGGTAATATCAATTTGCTTCCCTTTTAAGTAAAACATAAAAATAATAACATGAAAAATATCACCTGTGGGCATATATTTTACACAATGGTAGAGGTAATAACACTGATATAAAAAGAACTGAACGAGCCTGTATGAAAGTAAAAAAAAATTACCTTCACAGTTACCTGTCAGCTTTATTAACAGAGAGATCACAACCACTGTTGTTGTATTCAGAGGGGAAGAACACAAGGCTAGAAAAGACCATAATTTAAAGAGAACCAGCGGCTCTTTTAGCGTATTCTCTGTTCCTACATAATACCATCACTGTGATGGACTGAAACAAACATTATTGCAGCCTTTACATGCAGCTCCGCCTCATCAGACAACACAGCAGAGCAAAAACTATTTAGGGGAAATCAAACAGAGCAGAGAGAAAGTAAAAAGTGACTAATTTAATTTTTAAAACAAATTTAGTCCTTGGTATATATCCAAAAACCTTCTACCTCTTCTCTCTCCATCCATCAGTCAATCGTTTAGGCACTGTCAAGTGCAAAGCTCCTCTATCACCTTAGTATTGCTTTAATCCAATCATAGCATCGTCCTCCATTTCATATCGTATTGTTTCAACCCCCCCGTGTCCATTTGCCTCCTCTACGAGTTGAGGTGCTCCACTTGAATAGCCGATGCCGCCACAGTGAGACAGAGGTCCTTGTGGGCGGCGAGGTCCGCCATGCTGACCGGTTTGTACTGGATGTCGCCGGCGGCCACTGTCTTATACTGGTGCAGGTCAAAGGGGCAGGCGATTTGCTCCGCAGTCGGGTACGAGGCCTGCCCCTGCTGCCCCCCTCCTCCTCGACCTCCTCCACCGCCACCCCCGGCTCCTCCAGGCTGGGCCGCCCCACTCCCGGCGCCCTCAACTAGGCTCGCCTGCACCAGGTTCCGTTGGTTTTGGGTCCTCTGCGCTGTGCGCTGTGCTGCGGCCACGACGGACGCCGTCAGCGCGTCTGGGTTGTGTTTCTGCATGTGTTTCACCAGATAGGTCTCCTGAGGGGGGGGGGGCAAAGGTACAGGACATTTCAACAGTTCAGTGTTTCGTCTGACTCAAAAACATTGACAATCGATGATTCGTAAAAAAAAAAAAATAAACAAAAAAAGTTTCAAACAGACGTCAATGTTTAGCTTGAGGACAAACAGAAAGACATGACTGAGGTGAGCAGCACTGAAATTAGGATCTTTCTGTTATTGGACACTGTCACAGCATAAGGCCATCTTTCCACCGTGGGGGGTGGGGTACGAACCCGGTACACCGGCTAATGCTTAATGTCATTTTTATTAATAGCATATAGCGTTTGGGTGTTATGACCCTTTGTTAAAAATGTGCACCTTCATTCTAGTGGCTGCGGTGTATGACGTAGAGATGGGGGCATTGGACTCACCGAAGTGTAGGTGCGGTTGCAGAGGCCGCAGGAGTAGAGCTTGGCGTGTTTGACCGTGTGTGTGGACAGGTGCACCTCCAGGCTGGCTGCGTCTGTATATCCCTTGTTACAGTTGGAGCACTTGTATGGCTTGTCCTTGTTGTGTTGCCGCCGGTGGGACTGGAAGAGAGTGAGCGGGTGGTAAAATAATCACTGAAAGCTTTGTTTGTCTCAAGTTTGCATTTCACTATGTCAATGACAAATTGTGTAAAAGCACGCACATGCAAACAATCAATACGTACGTGCTAGACATAAAAAAACGATAGTAAACAAGAATAGTAAAGCCCATGCACTAGAAAATCAAAGACGTATATTAATACTACTACTAGATGTGGCATGTTTTTTGTGATAACCATTGTTTTGGTTGTCAGTTTGTGTGTATGTGCCAATGTCATTACATGAACGGTATGTTCTGTATGTTCATATATACCTTCATATATACAGCTACGGTACTTGGTGACATAAGTGTTTACAATTAATAATAGGCTCTGTGAATGACTGTAGTTCCCTTTTCCAGAAACACACGACACCTTCATGTGTTTCCGGTTCAAATCTGCTACTGAGCCAATCAAATGTAGCCATGAGAAACTGACCCGGAACAGGAAACGGGAATGCCACCTTATGGAAAAGGCACAGAGCGTATTCTGCCAAGTAAATGAATAACTGATTACCTGCAGGTTGGAGAGTTGTGTAAATGATTTCTCACATCCTGGATGGACACATTTGTAAGGTCGGTCTCCCGTATGAATCCTGAACACACACAGAGACAGGTTTGGATTCTTTTTTTTTTGTTCCATTGATTCCGATCGTATACATTCATATCCCAACCCCTAACTCACTCCCACCACTACATGCCAAACCATGAGTGGTGTAGTCTACGTGATTTGCAGGCGTACGTTCTATGCCCACTACAATATTGACATTTATTCAACCACGTATGAGCAATTGAGGCACTTACTCGCGAATCAGCACTCACTCAACAAGCCCCTTGACAGATACAGGACATACTGTACAGCACCTATGGGACTGTCCAACTGCCACTTAATCCTATACATTTTGTGCCTGCTGAAAAGTCTACATAATGCAATTATTTAGACTTTTAAAACCAGTTTAGGTATGAGAACTGAATGAAGCTTTCAAAATGTTCACAATTCTGAATGAAAAATAAAACCCTCAAAACATTTTGGAAAAATAGACAGCATGCCCACGCATCGTTCCTGAGTAGGAAATTATAATAAAAGTAAAATATTCAAAAATGATTCTTTAAGTTTCTGTTTGTGAGGACATATAGACGGACACAAAGGAAACAAGCCCCTGCGGCTCTGTTGGTCTAGTTACATGAGACACATGAATAGTTTGAGACCGGGCGGTCGAACGCTGTCTGAGTTATCAAATACACACGCACGCACCCACCCACCCACCCACCCACCCACCCACCCACCCACCCACACACACACACACACACACACACACACACACACACACACACACACACACACACACACACACACACACACACACACACACACACACACACACACACACACACACACACACACACACACACACACACACACACACACACACACACACCCCCCCTATCCTCCTGTGCTCCTCAGCAATGACCTCACCTGTACTGTGGAAGATGAGAAAGCCGAAGCCTTGAAGAGTCACTTACCTGTTGTGCTGTTGAAGGTGACTGAGCTGTCTGAAGCACTTCTGACAGAACGAGCAGGTGTAGGGTTTCACCCCTGTGTGGATGCGCACATGCTGCGCCAGGTAGCTGGAGTTGGCAAACGACTTGGTGCAGTGGGGACACTTGTGAGGTTTTGACTCCGTGTGGTTGCTTTTGGACAAAATAAAGTGTTGGTGAAAGAGAGAAAGGAAGGGAAGTGTGAATAAGTAGCAAAATACTAGTAGTGACATCCTTTGTTTTGAAATGCAGTTTAATGAAAGCGAATCTCAAAGTGCTACAAAGGCAATAATGACGGAAGACAATTAACAGCAAGACAAATGCAATAAGGAACAACTAAAATATGTTATAGATAATAAAACACAAACAGCGGTAAAAGCAGGGGTTAGCACTTCATCATTTCACAGAAAATGCAGCCCTGCAACACATTCCCCAATGCTGCTAAAGTGGTTTTCCTGTTCTATTGCAACCATCTGTTAAGGTTATTTTACCAGCACTGTTGGCAAGATCAGTACTGTTGGTTTTAACTTTATTCTATTATTTTATTTTATTATTTTACTAGATCCAGCATTATCACTATTATCTTGTATTGTTGTTGGCACAGTCTTGCGGAACATGTCACACATACATTTCGCAGGTTGTACCTGTATGAGTGATAAATAAAACCCTCTTGAAATCATGAGTTAGAACAAGGGTTGATAGAAAATGGTATTATTTCATGTGTAACATGCTGCAAATTGGCTTCCCAATAATAGTACAACTCTACCAACATCGAAGTTCTAGTAACATCTGTCCAAGCCTGTCAGGAATGGAGGTCATTCCAGGGAAAGAAAGCTCATTAAAATACAAAACATGTACAGCATGCACTTACATTCTACAGTGCCCTGTACAGTCTGATTTGTACCTGAAAAAAGCTTTCAGTTGTGTCAGCAAGGACTTCCCATAAAAAAAATCACAGCATAACAAAGGGGACAATATTTGCATATATAGGTCGCACAATGAATTGTAAGCTGTAATTTTTGTTCCCTTATCATTAAGTATGTTTGCTGTGGTCATAAACTGTCAAAAGGTTGATGTAAGATGCAAAACAAGCGCAAGAAAATAATTAGGCTCCCTGGATAGTAGAGACTATTAGAGATTGCAGCCATTTGTAGTATTTGAACACGTTTTTTCTGGTAGATGAAACCGGTTTAAACATAATCATAGTTACTCGGAATACACCCAAATATTAAATAGTATCTCCAGTAATGATCATAGCAAAAGGTACGTGAAGCATAAACAAAACATAAAACAACATTAGCAGTAGGGATAATGAGTGGAAACAGTGAGAACAGAAAAAACAACCGTTTTCATTTCCATTCTGAGGATGCTCAGCTGTCATTCAATGAAGAGCGGGGGTAATGATGCAAAGCGACACACAGAGCGGGGTTGAATGGGAAAGCAAAAATGCATCCAAGTCTGCCTATGAATCAGAACATTAATATGCATTCCCAAATGTGTTTGTCTGTTTGTATTCAGTATTTGCATGTTGGAAGCAGAAAAAAGCAGCAGATTTAGAGGAAATGACAGAACATGCAAAAAAACAGCAGCACATCAGGGCATACAAAGAAAGGGAAGTGTACGACAGTAACAAAACAAGCATGCATTGCAAACAAGTGGATACGCTGAGAAAAAAGGGTAGAAATTCACATTGTACCAGTCGATATCTCAGAACTCCATGCATTTTAAATGACTGTTCTGATTACCTTGTAAATTATGCAACGCCTTTCTTAAAAGGGGTGTACGTCTAACTCAAAGGCTGCAATTTGAATTTAAATCTAAAACAATTTATCTGAAAAAGGTCACTTGTGGATCAAAACACTCAGCATCACACACACAAACACCCACATAGGGGGTGAATATGCATCCATCTAAGTCAACGTGCACACACACACACACACAGCCATCTGGACTAGTAGGAAATATATTTAGGTGCCATCGTGATCCAGGAATAAATCATAGTAGTAGTAACTCTAAATAACCCTTTTCCATAGCACAGTACCTACTCGGGATGCCATGTCTCTACCTACATTTTTAACCATTCCATACCTCCGTACTACCAGGTACTAGGAGGTACCAGCAGGTAAATGTTTTCGTGTCAATTCTGGCGGAGCTCCAGCAGGGCCAAGCAGGGCTGAGGCGGGGCCAAAATGGTGACGTGTAACACAACAAACCCACCAAAAAAGGCGTCGCTCACGCGCTTTTATTGTGCGCGCAGGTTTGGGCACGACTGTCCTCGCCAAACCCGGCCAAAGTGGGTCTGGTCAATACATTTTAATGAGACTGCATGTGAAGGACCCTTAGAGCCTGCCGTCATTCCTTTTTACATATTATAATCCATTGCACTCATAAGTAATGTAACACAATGCAGTAGGGGATAAATACAACGTTTGTAGTAGACTAAAATAGATTTTCTTTAATTTAGGGAATCAGGTTTAGTGACTCAGGTTTAGAGAGTTCAGGTACCCTGTCCTGTTTATCACAGAGCTAATTTGGGTATTTGTTATTATTGTTGTTATTATTTTGCCGATGTTCACTTGGATGTTAAACCTTGCTATTGTTGTGAATATGTCAGCGTTCATCAATAAATGGATCTTGCATTTATTTCATTCTCAATCTCTTTGTGCCCTGTAGCAAAGCACATTCAACTATTACAATGGAGGTCTCACACCTATAACTCACTTAACCCCTGCTCATTATGCTAGGGTGGGATGGCTCAGGGTACGGCAACTTGCAATGGGCCTGGTCTTCAAGATACGCAACACCAGTTGAATAAACAGGACTACAATGGAAATAAGCCACTGTGCTTTTTTTGCAAACGGTTAATAAAGTATTCAATCAATCAAATGAACCATTTAGCTAGATGTTAAAAATGAGGAGTGAATCAATGTTTAGCAACTGCATGGCCTATTTCTTCTTGCCTTAATGACACCAGAAACAGTTTTTGATGAGCTGTATATCTTAAAATTGGATCTTTAAAAAAAAAAATCTTTTACAGGCATAATTAACATTAGCCTTCTTAGCAGTGTTTACACGAAGGATGTCATGGAGGGGGTGTCACTTGAAATAAATCTCCTCTGGAGGGAGGGGGTACTAAGAAGGGAGGCCTGTATAATCAGACAACAGTGGAAACACAAATGAAAAGTGGGAAGAGCAGAGCTGGGCAAAGATGGGTACAAACGAGGCAAGCTAATACTACATATTGAAAAGCAATGCAATGCAAGTCAATGCAAACAATGTCAAATGCAGGACATTATAGGAGTATAATATTATCGAGTGGACATGGGGGTCTACAATACCAGGGCAGCACAATGTAGGCAACAGGGAATCTGTGATCTTGTTTGAAGGAGGAGGCATTATCTGCACTACTATTATACAATGACAGGACACGATGGCAGACACAGGGGACAAGGAGTACCGCGAGTTCGCTGTATAATTAACTCCCCATTGGAACATATTGAACTTTTCCTGTGTATAGTCACGATAACCCACTGCTAATAGACACCTGAGAGTTTTGGTTTGAATCTTGTCACTAATCATTCGCAACCATGTTATAAAAGCGATAATACACCGAACGTCATGATAGGTCGTAATCACACCACGGCTATGAAATTTGAAGGCATTTTAAGGCTTCAAATCGTGACAACACCATCAGCCTAAACATATGGGTATAGCTAGGCTTGGTGAATGGAGAAACGTATCATACCAGAGCAGGTAATGGCTGGGTCACCCTACTATATGACAGGCGTATGGGACAGGGAGAATGGTGTGTGTGTGTGTGTGTGTGTGTGTGTGTGTGTGTGTGTGTGTGTGTGTGTGTGTGTGTGTGTGTGTGTGTGTGTGTGTGTGTGTGTGTGTGTGTGTGTGTGTGTGTAGCGGGGTAGGGTGGGTCGTTTGGTCTGCAGTACCGTGTGTGCTGCTGTAAGTGACTGAGCTGCCTGAAAGATTTCTGGCAGTAGGAGCAGGTGTAGGGCTTGGCCCCGCTGTGGATGCGGATGTGCTGCGCCAGGTAGCTGGAGTTGGCGAAAGACTTGGCGCAGTGTGGACACTTGTGAGGCTTGGCCTCTGTGTGCGACTTGGAGTGGATCTGCATGTCTGATTTACTGAAGAAGGTCGCCGCACACATCCGGCACCTACAGGGACGGAGAGACACAAACACACAGACATACAGACAGGAATAGGACAAAGGAGGGATGAAGGAAGGGAGGAAGGAAGGAAATAAGGAAGGACGGACGGATGGACGGACGGACGGACGGACGGACGTAAGGAAGGAAGAATAATAATATGGAGGAGGAAACAAAAAGAGAGAGAACAGGAATAGTAAAACATAAAAAATAAAGAGTGTTGGAAGGAGATGATGAGATGATAACCCACAGAGAGGAACGACACACACAATGAAGTAAACCAATGAAAAGAATTACCAAAAAACAGGTGTGAAATGAAAGTGAGGGCAAGAAATACAACATAAAAACATGAAAAAGGCGAGTTAACACATGGGAGAGGCGAGGGGGGGGACGTCAGTGAGGCAGCTACTGCAGCAGCAAGAGAAAAATCGAGACAGACAAAGAGATGCTAAGACTATAAGGCCATGCAATAAGGAAAGGAACAGGAGAAAGGACAGCAGAAGAGTAGGTAATGATATGTGTGCGTGTGCGTGTGTGTGTGTGTGTGTGTGTGTGTGTGTGTGTGTGTGTGTGTGTGTGTGTGTGTGTGTGTGTGCGTGCGTGCGTGCGTGTGTGTGTGTGCCCGTGCCCAGTGTGTAGATTGCAGCAGCAGAGAGAGGCAACTGAACAGCAGCAGAGAGAGCTCACATTGTGCCCCAACAGCCTGGTCTATAAATCTAAAAGCAGGCGTTTTCACGCCCCTCACCTACAAAGCAGCAGTGTTCCGCACACAGCATGCAGTGAAGCGCATGCATGTGTGAGTTTGTGGGACGTCCAGTTATGGCATGTGCATCTACAGAAGACTTGAACTTAGCATCACTAAGCCGACTTAAGACAGGACAGAGGGCTACAGGTGTGCTCACATTCCACTGCTAGTACATGGTAATATAGCGCGGGGATGCAGACTAGGGCTTTCGTCCGTACCTGTATGTCTTAGTGCCGCCTTCCTTAACCACGTGGTCTTCGTCTTCGTTCGACAGGTCATATGGATCGCCGACATGATGCTGCAAAGACGCAACAGCAAAAGTTGGGACTGTGGACCTAACTCACCATCTATTTCCCACATTTAGACATTTCTCTTCTCATGCGTAAATGTTCTTACCTGGCCCCCGGCGGTCAGGTGAGCCAGTATTAACGTTTCATTTCCTGGTGAGAGGGGGTGTCCTGGTATCCTAGGTACCAACGCAGTCACCTTTTTCTTCCTGCCTCGCTTGGACGGTGTTGGCATGACAACTACATGGGACGTCCCGTTGCCATCTTTTTTGTCTAATGGGAGAACAACAACATGGTTACAGGAGAAAATGCATCCCCAAAAACTATTGTATTTGTGTTAGGTGTAAGGTTTCACCAAACATATCTGGATTGGGACCGTTTCTTGCAGTGTGAAAAATGAACTAGAATCTAGGGACTGTGTCCGTATATTTGAGACATTTTAAACATAATAATATATATGTTAATAATATGAATATTGAGAATTATGGTTTTCTTTTAAATTCAACTCTCTAGATATTGTGAAACACAGAGTGAAAATGCTTTGACAAAAGGTAGATTCATCGCCAAGGAGGTTAACTATGTTTCCATGATCCCTGTCTGTCTGTATATGAGCAATGTATTATTGCAAACAATAAATGGACAGATTGCCATGAAACTGTGCTGGACGAAACATATTAATTCTGGTGACCCCGTGACCCTCTAGCTCCACCATCAGGCCAAAGTTTAAATTATTAAAATAAACAATGTATCTCCTGAACCTTCCTTATTTGCTATAAACTTTCATGCTCCTAAGAGGCAGAAACCTATAGACCCCTTTCATGGTGGCCATTTTGGCAGGTAAACACAGCTGACGGTATTATTAATTGTGGATGTGTTTCAATAAGGTGTTACTGTGTGGAAGCATGGACGACTCCTGTACATTTGAATACAAGAACGCTCGCCCCAAAACACGCTATCCCGGCGTATAATCCAGCGACCTCTGAACGGTCACCACCAGGTATTCCTATACGTAACCTCAGTAAAACTATGCCTAAACCTAACCTTAGGGTGCGGTCCCACCAAAACACGGTTGGCCGCTGTCAAGCTCAGGTTGTGAGCGGCCACAGTTTTTTGCAGCCAGCGCATTCTAAATAAACGGAGTGACCCACCTGTCACTCACTTTCAGGACCCTCCCATGCAACAGTTGCTCTATCGCAAGCACCATGTCGCTCCCTGAGTCTTGGGACGGTCCGCCTTCCATTCACCCGATTGGACAGAGGGGGAAAAGCAGCATAGAGCGCATAAACGCAAGATGTGCGCAACACACGGAAAGATCCACAAGACCATGAATCCACGCATTTGCATTGACAGATTTCGCCCCAAAGGTAAAATAACAGTGCGGTGGGAACGTGCCCTTATTCCTAAATGTAAACTCAGCAAAACTATGCCAAAACCTAACCTTATTCCTAAACTTAACCTCAGTAAAAGAATGCCTAACCCTAAACTTATTGCTAACCTTATCCTCAGTAAAACGAATACAAGAATAGAAGAACCACTGGGGGCGAGCGGTCTGCAGAAAAAAATGGGGCAGAGTGTGTAAAGTTACACAGAA
This sequence comes from Gymnoscopelus microlampas, assembly GCF_963454915.1. Taxonomy (NCBI): domain Eukaryota; kingdom Metazoa; phylum Chordata; class Actinopteri; order Myctophiformes; family Myctophidae; genus Gymnoscopelus; species Gymnoscopelus microlampas. The sequence continues at coordinate 13,077,009 of NC_139940.1, forward strand.
AACCATAGTGGCTATCTCTTATGCCATGTTCAGCTCCCAGTGCTCAGCTTACACACTGATGTCAAATGATTGTTGGGGTTTCCCGTTTAAAAATTACATTAAGTGCAAATCAAACAAAATAATTATTGTTGCCCAACACAGTCTGGGCACTGAGCAATAACAAGATAAGCAGGGTTATTGTGCAGCTTTATGGGTTGCAAAAACAATACAATTGGTCTAAAGGCCTGATACTATTGCCAATCGCAATTAAATCTTTTGGTATAAAATATTTGTGCTGATTCTCCTATCCTCATAAAGTCAGAAGCATCAGAAAAAGATTTAGGTGAACCCAGCAAAACAGCTTTAATCCACTAACCAACCCCTCAAACCCAACACAGTTTTTGAAACAATGGAAGCTTCAGCCAAGAGAGACATTACTACTCTTCCTCAGGTCCAGAAAATTAGTACTTATGGTCACCAGGGTAAGTTTTGTACAATGCTGGTAATCGATTTTTCATTTTTCATCATGTGTATTACCTGCATTAGGTGCATGGAGTGCAGAGACAATCATGGTAGTGGTAGGATGGCCGACAAAAGACTGCGAGGAGGTGGGAGAGACCAGCGTTCCCTGAGGAGTTGTGATGACTAGACCAGCTACACAGAGACACAGACAGAATGAAACATGATAAACCTGTATCTCTTTCCAGCTGCCATTAACACATTTCCTGTCAAATTAAGATAAAGTTAAACCCAGATGTAAAATGTACCCAGCTCACAATGTTTCAGTGACCAAAACACATCTGAGGGAGAGAACAGAACTAACAATCCTAATGACAAAATGACTCACTTGCTGCCTTGGTAAACTTGGCTGTGTAAGAATACCTTACCTATATCTTGAAAATGTGATTAATCAAACATAAGCTTGGAAGTAATGTGTGCGACAATGTGAATGCCAGATACTAAACGGTATCTATACAATAGTTAATATACTATAACAATACTATAAATACTATAATTACAATAAGTATAGTCTTGTGTAGCCAGACAATTAGAGATCTCTGCCTACTAATATTGTGCATCCGCGGAAATCTAAGAGGCGAGAACAGCTGCTAACAAACCTACACCCACTGCTTTGAAAACAAAACATACCACCTTCCCAGTTCCCACCTTTTTTGCATTGGGGCTGCAAAGCACTAGTTTATTTAAAAAGATTTTTTTTAGCCCCTACATTGTAATTAGACATTACCAGACAAAGGCTGAGATCTATGATCTTATGGCTATGGGAGACTACTATAACAGATCCACCGACAGTGTATCTAAATAACTTCTATACATGTCAACGCCGGGCCATAAAAGGGGAACACGTGCTGCTGTTACGGACGCGAGCCCTGCTTTCCCACCGGATCGTAGTAACACGCCCCCTGCTTCGCCCCTAGTCATGCAGTACCCTGTGGTGGAAAATAATACTCTGCGCTTGCATTGCCTAGGGGGGCGATAATTTACGATTCTGTGCCTATCGGTACATAACTAGGACGGGGCTGAGTAGACTCAAGCGAACTTCGCAACGTTCGGCACGGCAGCGCTCGGTGGTGCCTCTCGTGGCTCAAGTTCGCTTGAGACTGCGCCCCTCCGTCGCGGTCCAAAACGATACTTTATCGGCGAAAAAAAGTAGTCTGTGGTTGTTGGAAAACGCAATGTCTTAAGCGGGAGTCAAACCCGGGAGGTGTGGGATGGAAGTTTAGTGATTAACGAGGCAAGCCACTGAGGCCGGTGCTGAGATTGGGTATTCGGGCTCTATTAGAATCTGACAACGCCCACTGTTCCCAACTCTTCTAATGTAAAGCGAAAGAAGCCCCGCCCCGCCCGTGCCCGCTGGGCAAAAGCTGGTGCGCGTTACAGACACTGAGAATCATATATCACGAGCGTCTTTCCAACTCACTCCACCCAAGGTCACCTGCCGTCATGATGCCGGTGGAGGGGACAGGGACCACCGTGATGTTCTGGGTGCTGTGCGTTGGATGGTGGTGTCCCCCCCCCTGCCCCCCACCCTCCTGCTTGGTGCCGGGGATGGTGAGCACAGCTGTTGGGTAGTGGGAGGCGGAGTAGTGTTGGGTGGTGGGGGTCTTCTCCTGCTGCTCTTTCATCTTGTTGAGGAACATGGCATTCTCAATCTGTGTGCACAGTCAAATCTGTTCATTTAACTCAGAAGGTGTAAAAACTGACCCTTACAGCCAGGTTGTGCAGGAGTTCAGAATTCTAATTCATGTATTTCAAGCACCTTCAAGGTCTGTATGTTATAGATTTTCTGATGACACAAATTAAGTTGATTTAAGCACTTTTCTGACATTCAAAATAACATTGAATTCATGAAAGTTCTATTTTTAACCTTTTTGCATGTTCTATAAAAAAGTATACCAGGACTGTGCCAGCCTTCTTTAGCCTAGCATGGCCAGACTAATTTCACTGAGGGCTATTTTCTTCTTTGCACTGGCGTATACGTCTGGTTTCCAGGCTTAGCCTTCTTGGGGCCATGCATGTTGGGAAAGATGCAAGTTGATCCATTTATATCGGCTGTGTGGCACTAGCGTTCCGCCAATCCGAGTAGGTGGCAGTTTTGGTTGGCCAATCAGGGAAGCCAATGCATACAATCTTCTGAACACACTGAGAAGTTGTGAGTCTTTCTCAGACAGAGGGGCTGACAGATATTCATGGTTTTTGGGTTCTCCGAATTTCCATTCGGCACCACACACCTCGGGGTGATAAGAAAGACACACGCTAAGTTTGAGACCATTCGGTCGGACTCATTCAGAGTTACAGTCAGACATTTGGTCAATTATAGTATAAATGATAGTAAATATATAATAGACATCGTCCAGGGGATATATGTATATCCAGTGTCCTGACCCATCATGTGCTAATCCTAACTGAGCACAGCACACCAAGACAAATTCAGCAATAATGCCTGGCAATAATGTATAGAATCTTGCTCACTGAATATGCAACAACAAACTCAAGAGTCAGTATTTTAATTAAATTAGCTCCTTCACATAAACTAATCACAGTGAAGCTGTTTGAAGATGGGTCCAGTCTTACCTGTCCTTGAACAGTGGGAACAGGAGACCAGAAGTACGAGGAATTAAAGTGGGATTCATCCATCATTTCTTCAAGGGGACAGAAAGAACATTGAATTAGTCCATCTAATTACATTTTTATCTGAACACATTTGAAGATTCATTATTCTTTATTGTTACATCCCATTATATGAAGGCTATAAAGAGAATAACATTATTGGGTTTCAGCCCCTAGACATGGCAGCAACATAACACAATAGCAACAACAAAAGTTGAAAGCAGTAAAAAGTAAAAAAGCAATACAATAAATAGTTTAAAATAACATGTAACTATGCTAATGGATTTGTGGTAATAATACTAAACAAGTAGGCTACCTAAAACTAATGTAAACGACTGATCTTGTGTTTTCAGTTTGTATAAATACAGTATAAAAACAATAATAGCCATAAAGCCAAAAGCCACAGCGGTTACATTGATATTGGCATGCAATGTATTTGCCAATTGTTAATTTGAGTGGCAAATTATTAATTTGATAAGTAATCTCTAAAGTTTGTGGTATTAAGGCTAAACCTAAAAAATATTTTAGACGTCTGCAGTGCACAACAACAAGCATGTCAATCAATGTATGTTTTGTTCTTAACAGTTTGTTTATTAAAAACAACAACAACGCTGCCATTCTCTGGGACACTTTGCCATGTAATCTCTTATACAATCAAAATCACATATTTGAGGGGATAGACCGGTGGGATTTCTGAAATATGTGATTGTTAGAGGCATTTGGGGGTAAAAGTCGGGAACCAGGCCATTTTACATAATTCAAGGGTGCTGAATCAGAAAAACACGGTTCCCAAGCAAAATTCTTAGTGCTTAACCTCCTAATTTGCATATCAAAATGGCTGCCGATTTTGAAGTATTTCTTAAACAACTCTATAACAAAGCAAGCAAATCTGACAAATAAAGTGTATATATTTATGTTCTGAGGGTCATACAATGTGTGGAAGATATTTGTAATGTAATAAATGTAAATAAATATGCAAATTAGAGGCCACCATTACATAAAATGATGTACCGTAGTACTCAAACGGTGCAAAAGGTGCATCCCCCTTATTTTGTTCCTAATTATCTGTATTTTTGCCATCCTTAGGACATCTAAAATACATACTTTTTCCCCATGCTAAATGTTTAGTTTTTGACCTTCTAATCTGCATATTTGAATGGCTGCCAAATTGGCAAATTCGCACCTTTATCTTCAATAACTCTGTGGCCAGGCAAGCAAAATTGACAAATGAAGTGTCTATATACATTTTCTACAATGTGAGTAAAGAATTTGTAAGTAATATAATATGATAATATAATATAATATAATAATCAGCCTACTCCGAAATATGCAAAATAGCGGCCCCATAACAGATAACGGTTTAGTACTCTAAAGATACTGTATTGGCCATTGTTGAACGAAAGTCTAGACACTAGACCACATTCATACAAGGAGGTTGATCATCACTCCGTTGCTGACATGCACACATGGCTGTGCATCGTAACCCAGATTTCCGGCATTTGCAACGACGTGTTGTGCATTGCTTATGGCATGCACATGAAATCATTTCTATAGGCTATACTAGCATGGAACAGGTTGGACTAGGCTAGAGTAGGTTGTACTAGACTCTAATACTCTCTATTAGGCTTTACTAGTCCCTTGTCAGCCCTGTAGATACTCAGACCATAGGGACTAACCACTGTGTACACAGGCCATAGCTTGTGTGTGCACGAGCAATAGTTTTGCATGAACCTTTGTAGACCATAGTACAGATCTGCCTTGTACAGCCTAATATAGCCTAGTACAGCCTAGCAAAGCCTACTAGAGATTAAAAAATCACACCCTGTGTGAAGGTAGCGGCGCCTTTGATACATTTTGTCATTGATATGTGTTTATAATGTGTTTATAGCCATGTGTCGCGTGAAGCTTGACCAATCACTTTGTTGACGCACCTGACCAATCAGAACGTTGACGCACACGGACAAAGTCAGGTATAGAGCGGCTAGAGCCGCTAAAAAGCCTATTAGAGACCAGTAGAGTCTAGTACTGTACAGCCTAGTACATCCAAGACTAGTCCAGCCTTTTGGGAGAACAGACTAGGGGAGGGTGGTATAGGCTATACTAGCATGGAACAGGCCGGACTAGGCTAGACTAGGTTGTAATAGGCTGTACTAGACTCTAATAGGCTCTATTAGGCTGTACTAGGCTCTTGTCCGCCCTGTAGATCCTCAACCCATAGGGACTAACCACTGTGTACACGGGCAATAGCTTGTGTGTGCACAAGAAATAGTTTTGCATGAACATATGTAGGCCAAAGTAAAGTACTGCCTTCTATAGCCTAATAGAGCCCAGTAAAGCCTAGCAACGGCTGCTAGAGCTGAAAGCAGACCATTAGAGCCCAGCAGAGACTAGTACAGTAAAACCTAGTACACCCAGGTCTAGCCTAGTCCAGCCTGGTGGGAGAACATAATAGGGGAGGGGGTACCAGGCTATGCTAGGACTGATAAGGCTGGACTAGGATAGATGAGGCTGTACTAGGCTGTACTAGACTCTAATAGGCTATATTAGGCTGTACTATGCTCTTGTCAGCCCTGTAGATCCTCAACCCATAGGGACTAACCACTGTGTACACGGGCAATAGCTTGTGTGTGCACGAGCAATAGTTTTGCATGAACCTTTGTAGACCATAGTACAGATCTGCCTTGCACAGCCTAATAGAGCCTAGTACAGCCTAGCACAGCCTACTAGAGCTTAAAACAGCCTATTATAGACCAGTAGAGTCTAGTATAGTACAACCTACAGTAGTACACCCATGACTAGTCCAGCCTTTTGGGAGAACAGAATAGGGGAGGGGGTACAAGGCTATGCTAGGACTGATAAGGCTGGACTAGGATAGATTAGGATGTACTAGACTATACTAGGCTCTATTAGGCTGTGCTAGGCTCTTGTCAGCCCTGTAGATACTCAGACCATTGGGACTAACCACTGTGAACACGGGCAATAGCTTGTGTGTGCACGATCAATAGTTTTGCATGAACCTTTGTAGACCATAGTACAGATCTGCCTTGTACAGCCTAATATAGCATTGTACAGACCAGCACAGCCTACTGGAATTTAAAACAGTCTATTAGAGACCAGTAGAGACTACAACATCAAAGCCTAGTACACCCAGGTCTAGCCTAGTCCAGCCTTTTGATGGAACAGACTAGGGGACGGCGATATAGGCTATACTAGCATGGAACAGACTGGACTAGTTAAGACTAGGTTGTACTAGGCTCTATTAGGTTGAACTAGGCTGTGCTAGTCCCTTGTCAGCCCTGTAGATACTCAGACCATTGGGATTAACCACTGTGTACACGGGCAATAGTTTGTGTGTGCACCACCAATAGTTTTGCATGAACATGTGTAGGCCAAAGTAAAGTACTGCCTTCTATAGCCTAATAAAGCCAAGTACAGCCTAGCAAAGCCTGCTAGAGCTGAAAACAGACTATTAGAGCCCAGCAGAGTCTAGTACAGTAAAGCCTAGTACACCCAGGTCTAGCCTAGTCCTAGGACTAGGCAGTAATAGGCTGGACTAGGCTGTACTAGGCAGGGCCCATCGGGGGTGGGGGGGGGGACACAAGCCTGTATGGCAATCAACTGAAAAGTTAGGCTACATAGCTTAAACAATTTCAGCCTTTCCCTGTTGGCCGTCTAAGCGCATCTAGGAAGTTTCATAGGTTTTCGATGCTGGGAATTGGAGTTATGGCTGTTTAAAGCCCAGCCAATAGGAACACAGAGGGGCGGGGCTTAATACATTTCAGCTAGTCCCTGTTGGCCGTCTAAGTGTACCTATAGCCATCCCCATCCCACTCTATATAGTTGTGTTGAAAGTAGTTTGTGTTCAGTTATCAGTACCAGTTCTGTGGCTCTAACTCATTCTGGGGGTGAGTTATACATGGGGGCAATTTATTTTTTGGTCATCAGGGGCCAAATGTACCAGGATTTTTCCATGATCTAAATATGTATTTTAGATGTCTTAAGGATGGTAAAAATACAGATAAGTAGAAATAAAATAAAATAAGGGGGATGCGGATGAATCACTTTAAGTATGAAACCGTTTTCTGTAATAGTGGCCTCTAATTTGCATATTTATTTACATTATTTACATTTATTTACATATATTACATTATAAATACCTTCCACACATTGTCTGACCCTCAGAATATAAATATATACACTTTATTTGTCAGATTTGATTGCTTTGTTATAGAGTTATTTAAGAAATACTTCAAAATCGGCAGCCATTTTGATATGCAAATTAGGAGGTTAAGCACTAAGAATTTTGCTTGGGAACCGTGTTTTTCTGATTCAGCACCCTTGAATTATGTAAAATGGCCTTGTTCCCAACTTTTACCCCCAAATGCCTCTAACCTCCTTATAGAAGGCCTTTTTTCTGAAATCCCTCCTGTCTAGGACCACCTCCTGTTGTTGTTGCAAATAGTGCAAGCCATATGGAATGGATTTTATGAATCGGTGTAGCTGGATATCGGTGGTGCATGATCAGATTGACACACTGTGTAAACAATAAAGAATAAACCCTTTTTTATTATTGCTTAACCTACACAGATTGTATGTGCAGAACGTCACAAACAACCACGGCACCATATGCAGGAAAAACGAACAACAAATAATCACAGTTGTATTTTCTTTTTTCAGCGTGACTCCATTTCGGAGTGTCTCGCAATGCTAACATACATACAGCACAAATATATAGGCCAGACTTTTGTAATTAATAGACACACACACATGGCCCAGAGACAGAGCGAGGTGTCCTGCTATAGCGCTGATCGTGCCTGGGAAAAAATAACAAGCAAAGAAGAAGAAGAAGAGAGAGAGCAAAAAAAAAAAAAAAAAAAAGCCAAGGATAAAAAAAAAAAACCAAAGAGAAGAGAAAAAAAGCAAAAGCCCATCTCACAGACTTCCGGCTGTCTGGAGAGACACGGGCGTAGAGCAGGCAGGCTGCATGGACGCGAATCGGCGCAAAATTTAGCACAAAAAAACACAGTCGTGCAACACAAACACTGCTATTTACCGGTGATAACGGCTCCCCGGAAGTCCCACGGCCCCGGGACACTTTGGAAACTCTCACCCCAAATCTGTCCACTTCTAGTGGGATCGACGAGTTTTTGTTTTTTCTTCTCCCCTTGTATTTTTTTTTCCTTTTTTTTTTTTTTTCCCTCGGTGGCTCGAGCTGCTGTATGTCTGCTCTCACTGAGGTCGTCACACAAAGGAATGTGTGAGGGTGACGTCACTTCCGCCCGAGTGAGGCCGATTCATTTTTAGAGGAAAATGAAATGAAGACAGTGTGTGACTTGGATTGTTTTATCTCTCTTGCACGGTTCTTGTTGGAAATGTGCAAGATTAAAAAAAAAATCTTAATCGAAATCATAGTCTCACAGGTGTTGTTTCATCTTTACTTTAAATCTTTGAAGCAAAGGAGGAGTTTGATCTCCTGTCTGCTTGTTTTCCTTATTTATGCAGCAGTGGTCCTGATTCCTCCTAGAGATGACTGGTAGCTTTTCAGCTTGTCGGTGTGATTTTTTTTTGTCTCTACACTCTGCAAGCAACTCTTAGATTCTATTTTTAATATCTGGAATCTAGAGTTGCAATACCAACCCTTGACATTAAAATATGTTAAACTCACCAACATTGCAGCTGTACGGAAAGCTTGAAATTATCCTCTTTCTATCTGCAAAGTTTTTGTTTCAGAAAAAGCCACCCTAGACTTCCAAAATTTAGAAAAATAATCACCTGCACAGAATTTATTGACAGAAAGTATGGTCTGTCTATAGAGGATTTTTATGAAACAAAAACATTGCAGATAGAAAGAGGATAATTCAAGCTTTCCGTACAGCTGCAATGTTGGTGAGTTTAACGATGTTTAATACAATCAGATAGGACTTTTCTGTTTGGATGTATGGACTGTCAAGGGTTGGTATTGCAACTAGATTCCAGATATTAAAAATAGAATCTAAGAGTTGCTTATGTTATGGCTACTGTTGGACCTGCATCCATGTAAAATATTTCCTTTCTAAATGTATGATTCGTGTGGAACGAGTTACTGTATGCGAGAATACAAGATACACATTTTACTATACAAAACGACAGTTGTTGTTATTCCATAAAATATAAATAAAATAAAATAAAATAACCCAGCGCAGTCCCTCAATGGTCCACACGATGTCACTGTAAGGACAATCTAGTCAACGTCACCATCAACATCCGGCAACAGCGACACGTCTCTCTCTCTCCATATATACAGTAAATCTATGTCTCTCAGCCAATTCGACGGGGAGCTGAAACGTAAACACATGTATCGATTTATTTATTTATCTCTCTGAACTTTTCTTAAAGTGGAATGCTGTGGTGCCACTGACAGGCAACAGGCTAGATTAGAACACAGTTCTTCACATTCCTTTAGTTTAGATATCTTAGGTACAGTTTTCAGATCAGATGGGGGAGGTGAGGAAGCTGCAAAAGAAACTGAGACAGATTGAGAATCTGGAGATCAAAATCACTCTCAGTCCAGAGGAAAGACTTAAGGTACTGAAGACTTCATCATCTACTTGTGATTCTGTAAATCCTCGATGGATTTCCCCCCGCTTGTACAATTATACACTGATTTATAACCACAGTCTGCTTCACGGCAGCACATGATGAAGAGTGAAACTGGATTAATCACAGGGATAGCGACAATCAGCCCATCTTTTGTCCCCTGCCTTACTATACAGCAGGGGTCTTCAACAGGGGATCCTCAGACCTACTATAGGGGGTCTGCCAACCTCAGAGCTACTGTAGGGGGTCAGCCAAATCTTTGTGTGATAGGATTTGTTTTACATTAACTACTTGAACCCTAGCATCTCTATTCTAAGGGGAACAGTAACCGAAAATAGCAGATCTACAAGCTTGTAGGTCGGCCATTTTGGTCAAACCAAACCAAAGAGGTTTGGTTTGGTGTGTGTTGGGGGGGAGGGAGGGAGGGGGTACTAAGTATTGAGAGTTTAAGTGGTTAAATGTCTGAAATGAACAAAAAACCACACTGATGATAGTCTATGAAGCTATCTCTGAAATCTAGGAAAAAGTTTAATCTGCAACACAATTATATGCATAGTGGGGGTCCATGCTTCATCTCTCTCTCAGCTAGGGGGTCGTTGGGCTGAAAAACTGTGAAGACCCCTGCTATAGAGACTATACTGCATATCCTGTGACACAAACTGACACAGCCATAGGTAGGCTAATACTTAGGTATTACATAGATATAATTGTGTAATTGTACTGTGTTTACTTGTAACAGGCATAGGAAAACAAGCCAAGCCTAGGCCTATTTGGTTTAATGAAGGGCACTTTATGCATGAAAAGGTTGAGAAGCAGGTTTCTGTGAAAATTTAACGAACAGCAATGATGTAACACAAACAGAAGGATATGTGATTAACATGAATTCATAATAACAGCTGCTGCTGAATACATAATTGACAGCTCTGCACCAGAGTTCAGAAACCCATACTTCCAGTAGAGTTCACCAGACAGAATAAACAAAAAAATAATAAGACACATTCTTAATTAACCAGAAAATCTGTGATTCCACATTAAATGGAATGAATGAAATGAGATTTAGGCAGTTATAAAACACAGGAAAGAATACAGAAAAAAGATACAGCTAGGAGTTAATAAAATAGTAATAATACAGTGTAAGCAGGTAGTAATGCACAGTGATTAGGAATGAAGTACCAGAAACTAGGACATCTTGGTATACTTCAGAACTCTTCCATGGCCCTCTGCACTTGGACCACCTAGGATTAGCGTGGGTATGAGATGTTACAGGTATAGATACGATGTAAATGTAGTCAAAGTCCACTAATAGTATATTAACAGTACTGAAAATGTATTCAAAGTGCACTAACGGTATATCAACTGTATTAACAGTGGTATTAACAGGTATAAGTATAGCCAACGTGTACATAGACAATCTATACTCACTAGTGTGGGTAAATAAGAACAGTCACAGTGGATAGATAGTGAGAAACTATTTGTGGTAGTTAATGAGCTGCAGTTCTTTGGTGAGAAAACCTAATCAACAGCCTTCCGATGCTTACATTACCCAGTCACACTGACTGTGCATCTTAATCACATCACAGATTCGGTTGTACTCTGGTTTGTTATTTTGGGAGTGCTGAACTTATTTTGACTCAATGGCTATACTATTCTGCTTTAGCCCTAGAGACCCACTTATAGAGTCTTAAATTCAACATTAGTTTTCCTTCCTTCATTCACAGACTTAATTCATAACTCATACACAGTAACTCTGCATCAAAAAGCTGCTTGGCATAATGAGTGCATATTACAAGCTACAACCCAATGAATAAAGCAAGGCAGATTATGTTGGTCATGCATATGGAGTTAGTGAAGTAATTGCCTTATATCATGTTCCACCTCTGAAGTTAATGAATAAAGTGAACCAAGCTATGTCACGCTTGTAAACAGATAGCGGGCTCATTGCCTTGGTGTGCACACACCGTGTCGCTCAATCGATGCTCAGTTGCAAGTTGTCAACTAATGAATAACGCAAACCTGAATATGTTCCTCATGCATATGAACAAGCTACGGTGGAGTCAGTGCCTGCCGACCAATCACCTGCCTCCTCTCCTCCTTAGATCTCCAGGAAGGCGGAGCTCCGTTCCAGATTGGCTGGACTGGTGCTGCAGCTTTCTGGCCCTCAGCAAACTCCTGGGATTGAGGAAGAAGGAAATAAGGAGAAGATGAAAAGACAAGTGTAAGTAGGCAGGGATAAGAGATGCGGGAGTCACAGAAACGGGAAGAAACGAGGGGATTGGTGTGGGCACCGGACAGATGGCGAGAGGCGTAATTCTTCAAAAGCATTAACATTCCCTTTGAAGGCTTTGATCTGATTTTCTTTATTTCTTTATTTTTTTTCTGGAGGTCAAATCATGTCATGCTTAAAACAAATCTTCCTGGGTTTTGTACCACATCATGTAGACCTCACCTAGGGTTTCCAGCCCTGTACATCTGGCCCCTTGGGGGCCCTCCTGGGTGCAGATCTCATCTTGAACCCATCTGAACCCATCTGTTCGTATAATAACCATGGTCATAATCTTTTACATGCACAGAATTTCTACCCACGTTTGCTCTATAGGGCTTTTAAAATGTTCTGCTCCACTGTTGGTTTGCATATTACCGTTCGATGATTTGCTGAACATAATTCATGCACTTTTTTATTTTACCTCTACAACATCATGAACGAGGGACTACAACTATAGCAACTATATTGAATGAAAATATATTGTTGGTATACCAGTATTTGTTTTGGGGGGTATTTTTAAGCCTTTATTTGATAGTTACAGTGGAGAGAGACAAGAAATGCGGAGAGAGTAGTGGAGTGACATGTAGCAAATGGTACGGCCGCCGGCCAAAAATCAAACCAGGGACTAGTTGATGAGGGAACTTTCCTCACACGTGGTACAGTATATGCCCTACAAACGCTTGGCTGTTCGATCACCCTGGCATGCCAGTATTTTAAAGGTTGTAGTTATGCAAACAAAAATAGCGATATATATCATTGTTATGTATAATTTATTGTATCTTTCTCCCTCTGCATGGATTGTAACTCGCAGGACAAAGTGGTGCATGAACTCACTGCTGGTTATTGCCTTGTGAATTCTCATACTCTACCATTTAATTCTCTCAATCTGTCTCATACCCTACAACATGCCTGCTGCTTGGTTAGCACTTGTGTTCTTTGGAGGGCCCTTCAAAACATTCCACTCTACAGTTGTGCATGCTGTCACGGAGGTTGCCTCGTATCGTTTGCATATTGATCAATTCGTTTGACGTTCTTTTTTCCTCTTCCCTGTTCTGCTTGAGCACAGGGAGGACAGCTCTAGGGCCATTCCATCACAGATGCCTCCAGCCTCAAAGATCCCTAAGGGGGAACCAAGCGCCCAGGTTGTGCGGCCAACGCTGTCTGGCTCGCAGACAAACACAGAAACAGAGGAGGGGGGAGAGATCCAGGTGGGATTAGAGGGGGGGAGATCAGAGACAGGCAGAAGGCGAGATACAGAGGGAGCAGCCAAATTGTCAACCCACTGCCCAGATTTGTCAGAGGGCTCTCCAGCCCCGACTGCCAGTGCACAACCTAGGACGGGAACACAGCAACTTGAGCAAGAAGGTGGGCTAATTGGCGTGGAAAGGATGTTATCTATACTATAAGAATCTGTTGTGTGTGTGTGTGTGTGTGTGTGTGTGTGTGTGTGTGTGTGTGTGTGTGTGTGTGTGTGTGTGTGTGTGTGTGTGTGTGTGTGTGTGTGTGTGTGTGTGTGTGTGTGTCTGGCATAACTCGGATAGCGTTCGACCGCCCGGTCTCAAACTATTCATGCGTGTCTCATGTAACTAGAACAATCGGACCACCGGTTAACGACAACCGAAAAGTCACAAATATTTGTATCTGTCGGCCCACAGGTCTGATTACTGTAGTCCCAATTTTTAGAAGGTGGCATATCTGTTTCCTGTTCCAGTTAATTTGTCCCATAGCTTCGTTTGATTTGGCTTGGCAGCAGGTTTGAACCGGAAAAACATATGACACCTTTACATGTGTTTCTAGCTACATGGAAACACATGTTCACATGGGGTGTAAACATGCCCCCGTTACAACCCCTAATTACTACCACTACCACTATTACTACTGTTATTATTATATACTACTACTACTAATTATTAGAATAACAGCTTGGCTGTTGATGTCTGTGGATAGATTATACATATGTGAGGTTTCTCAAAATACCAAGGGGTTCCAAAAAACAATAACACAGAATCAAGGTGACGAGCAAAAACAGCCAGAGAGTAAATTATCAAAGAATAAACTGCAGTGATAGAAGGGTACCGTACGTAAACAAGAAATAACAACATAGTTGTGTTTCCTTCATGAATGTCCCGAGGAGGTTCTAACAACCTTACCAATCTGACCTTCAAGCTGTGTCTGCCTCCCTGAGGACACAACTCATGCTGCTGTGAGTGTACTTCCTCTGAGCCATATTAGCTCATGGCTCCACGGCTCATCCATATTGAGGAACACTGGGGTGTTTTATCTTCAGTTAAGCTAACTTATTGGTTTTAAAATGTTTTGTGCCAAAGCACATCAAAGGGCAAGTCAAAATCTCAAGGGACACCTGGATTCTTATCCATGCAAAATAGCCTTGTAATATCGCTATATAACACTATTGACAGAAATCGTTGTTTTCAATTACCATCAGTCATGCTTCATTGTAGGTGTCACCAAGCAAGCCTTTTTTACACTCCTACAAAGCAATAGGTGTGTACGAGAAGACCAATCTGGGGCCAAAACGGTAACAGAAAAAACTCCTGCACACTGTCTTCAAATGCAAAAAGTTTTGATCCTAGACCTGGATCAGGTTATCTCAAAGAACAAATGAGAGAGAGAGACACATATTTATTTCTTCTTATCAAACCTACGGTGGACCAATCCGGTCATGCCACAACGTGACATTACTCATTAAAATGTTTGATAATGTCATAATGGCAATAGAAAGGCAAAACAACACATCAAGGAAAAGCAATAATATAAGGCTAAACTAATTGGTGCATATGCCCAAAACAGGGACAGCTGTTTATTTAGGGTTTAGAATTTGTGTCTGTATTTGGAAATGAGTGCGCACACTGATATAGTAAATTGAAAGATAATTCATAACTTTCAGCATACTTGTATATATGTATTGCATTACAAAATCCCAAGGCACACCTGGACTTGTCTCCCGGCACACCAGTGTGCCTCGACACACCGTCTGGGAACCAAACAATAGTCACTGATGTGTCAATACCACTAACAGCGCAAATTAGTTTTCATTCACGTTCTCCTCCCTCTCTCAGACACTTTCGCATCGCTCCAGGCCCTCTGGGAAAAGGCCCGGTTCCGCCTCAGACTCCTTGATGGTCACAGCGACATTGTCACCTGCGTCGTTGCCATTGACAACCTGGTGGTCTCCGGGAGGTAGGTCCAGGGGGGGGCCTCCGGTAGACAAGACAGATCTGCAGAATGAATAATGCAGATAATTATGTCTGATATGCTGTGTGTGTCTCTCTCTCTCTTTTGTTTCACTTCCTGTCTTGTTTCTTGTCTCCCCAAACCAATCGGTTTCCTTTTATTTCTCTCTCCCTATCCCCTCTCTCTGTCCCCATCTCTCTCCATCTGTCTCTTCCCCTCCTGCTCTCTCTCTCTCTCTCTCTCTCTCTCTCTCTCTCTCTCTCTCTCTCTCTCTCTCTCTCTCTCCCTCGCTCCCTGACAAGTAAATTCCTCCTACTCTGATAACTCTGCTGAGGTCTAGTGGTTCAGGTTGAATGCATTTAACCTTGCTCTCTCTCTCTCTCTCTCTCTCTCTCTCTCTCTCTCTCTCTCTCTCTCTCTCTCTCTCTCTCTCTCTCTCTCTCTCTCTCTCTCTCTCTCTCTCTCTCTCTCTCTCTCTCTCTCTCTCTCTGTCTCTGTCTCCCTCTGTGAGGTCCCCTCACAACACCTCTCCAATAAAGTGATTATACCTTTTGCCCGAAACACATGGCACACATTTGGGCTCTCTGTGCTCTCTGTGTGGCAAATTCATGGCTGTACGGGTCCATGTGTGCACTCTTTGCAGTTAAATTAACAGTCAGGCGTTTGCTATGTACAGACTCATTAATTTGAACTTGAACGTGAACTGATAACACAAAGCCTGCATTAATAATTCATTACAGAGGTCTCTGTATAATGACAAGTAGTGCAAATTTGCTTTCAGTGTTTAAGAATACGATAATGGATAATCTCTTTATGGCTTTTTTGTCCTACAGATGAGTAATAACAGGTGCTTCACCTCTCTCTCTCTGTGTGTGTGTGTGTCTGTGTATCTACCCTTGTCTGTCTCTCTCTCTCCCCCTGTCTCTCTCTTTCTCTGTCTGTCTGTCTGTGTGCGTGTGTGTGTGCGTGTGTGTGTGTGTGTGTGTGTGTGTGTGTGTGTGTGTGTGTGTGTGTGTGTGTGTGTGTGTGTGTCTCTCTCTCCGTCTCTTTGTCTTTGTCTCTCTCTCTCTGTCAAGTCGAGATACAACATTGAAAGTGTGGCATGTCCCTACGGCGACGGAACAGAGGAACCTGGGAGGTCACAGCAGGGGGGTCACATGTTTGTCGGCCCCTCCCCCTGAGTACTGTAGGAGGCTAGGTAATGTCCGATTTATACTTATTTGTGTGCCATGTATTGCACTGAAAATAGCTGATCTTCAAGCTCACTAGCTACATTACATTACACATGGGAAGAACACGCACGCACGCACGCACGCACGCACGCACGCACGCACGCACGCACGCACGCACGCACGCACGCACACACGCACACACACACACACACACACACACACACATCCACTCAGATTAATGGTGATGGTCTGATAATTACAGTAGTAACTCATCAGATTAGAGAGAGATAACCTTGGAGGATACTGACAGACAGATGGACACACACACACACACACACACACACACACACACACACACACACACACACACACACAGACGCATTGAGGCTAGCACCGAGTGATGGTACATCTCCAGGTGTAATAATTATAGAGATAGTTCATAAGATCAAACCCGAAGAGAGAGGAGAGAATAGAGAGAGAGACAGACAGACAGACAGACAGACAGACAGACAACCTGGGCTGACCCTCTCTAGTCTCTAGCCACCAGCCGTCTATCACTCCATTTTTAACGCCCTCTGCCGGTCTCTCCCTCCCACTCCTTCACTCACTCTCTCTCTCTCTCTGTTCAATAGTGAAAGAGATAGTCCCTACTGGAACTGTACTGCAGAACAATAGTACAAACTGAAACCATACTCAACAATAGTCCAAACTGAAACCATACACAACAATAGTCCAAACTAGAACGATACAGAACAATAGTCCAAACTGGAATGATATAGAACAATAGTCCAAACTAGAACGATACAGAACAATAGTCCAAACTGGAACCATACAGAACAGTAGTCCAAACTGAAACCATACAGAACAATAGTCCAAACTGGAACCATACAGAACAGTAGTCCAAACTGGAACCATACAGAACAATAGTCCAAACTGGAACCATACAGAACAATAGTCCAAACTGGAACCATACAGAACAATAGTCCAAACTGGAACCATACAGAACAATAGTCCAAACTGGAACCATACTGCAGAGCAGAACAATAAGTCAGACTGGCAGCAGCAACGCACTTTAATTTAATGCTTGGATAATGCTGATTATTGTTTCTGATCATGTGTGCTCCCTCAGTCTTTCCATCTCTCTCTCTCTCTCTCACACTCTGCCTCTGGCATCCCTCTGGCCATCTCCCCTTCTTCTCTGATTTTCTACACCATCACTTATTTATTCCCCATGTCTTCCCTGTCTGTCTCTGATCCTCCTTTCAAAACGGTTTCCCTTTCATTTCCCCTACTGTTCTACCCTGGTCCCACCTTGCCTGTCTGACTGTCTTCCCTCTCTGTCTGTGTGTGTTGTGCAGCACGGTCCCTGTCTCTATCAGAGAAGGAGAGATTTATCCTGAGTGGCTCAGTGGACTGCTATGTGAAGATCTGGGCCTTAAGCACTGGTAAGAACACACGCACACGCACACGCACACACACACACACACACACACACACACACACACACACACACACACACACACACACACACACACACACACACACACACACACACACACACACACACACACACACACACACATGCATGCAGTAATGGACTTACAAATATTTATAAACATGCATGAAGTCATGCTGAATTAAACATGCAAAGTCATGTGTAGCCCATGCCTGCAGGCTCGACTGCACGTGTGCGTGTGCACACGTGTTGGTGTGCGAATGTGTGTTCATATGTTTATGCACATATAAAGCATGCATCTTTCCACGTGCTAAAATGTGCTAAAATATGAATCGTCTTCCCTACTAGGGGCATGTTATTGAAGTGTGTGTGTGTGTGTGTGTGTGTGTGTGTGTGTGTTTACCAGTCTGTGCACACAGCTTGTGGTAAATTGACAATCTGATGAACATTTTTCTCTTGCCTTCAGGCCATTGTATAAAGTCCATCTACACCTTCAACGCTGTTACCGCTCTCTGCTTTGTGCCTGAGGGTTCTGGCTACATAATCACTGGATCAGGTACATGGGATTTATGTGTGTTATGTTTGTTTCTGTGTGTTTCTGTGTGTGTGTGTGTGTGTGTGTGTGTGTGTGTGTGTGTGTGTGTGTGTGTGTGTGTGTGTGTGTGTGTGTGTGTGTGTGTGTGCGTGTGCGTGTGTGACGTGTGTGTGCGTGTGTGTGAGCGAGAAAGAGGAGGGGTTCATAGATTTGTGCGTGTGTGTATCAGGAGAAGGTAGGTTTGTGTGTGTGGAGAGTGGACAGTTTATGTGAATGTATGTCTTTGAGTGTGTGTGGAGTGTATTGATTTGTGCATGTGTTTGTGAAGTGTGTAGTTACATGTGGGTGTATTTAAATGTGTGCTTGTCTGTGCACCATAAGATATTGGTGCAATTAGCTTGCTCTGTTTGTGTGTGTGTGTGTGTGTGTGTGTGTGTGTGTGTGTGTGTGTGTGTGTGTGTGTGTGTGTGTGTGTGTGTGTGTGTGTGTGTGTGTGTTGAGCATAATATATTAACAGGTGCATGTGTGTGTGCGTGCGAAAAAGGGTGTCAATGGTACAAACAGTGAGAAGAAAATAATTGGAACAGCGAGCTCATCTATGTCTTTGTATCTCTGTCTGTGTGTGTGTGTGTGTGTGTGTGTGTGTGTGTGTGTGTGTGTGTGTGTGTGTGTGTGTGTGTGTGTGTGTGTGTGTGTGTGTGTGTGTGTGTGTGTGTGTGTGTGTGTGTGTGTGTTAGGGCTGGGCGGTGTGTGTGTGGAGTGTGGAGTGTGTACTGTAGGTGTAGTGCAGAGAGCTGGAGTCCATGACACAGTGTGTAGAGCATAGAGAATAATTAGAACAAGTCACAATGTTCTAACTGTGTGTCTGTCTTTCCGTCTGTCGTGTGTGTGTGTGTGTGTGTGTGTGTGTGTGTGTGTGTGTGTGTGTGTGTGTGTGTGTGCACACGCTCAATATGTGCTTGTGTGTATGTATGCATGCACGCGCGCACGCACGTGTGCACATATGCTGGCAGCAAACAGGCAGCCGCATGTGTGTGAACACACGTGCATGCGTCACACACTCCACAAACCTATGCTTGCACGTCTGCTGCTCCCATATGTTTTACGAGCGAGCCCTTTAACAGTGTGTGGGCAGCAGGCAGTCACCGTGCCTCCGTCAGGGGCAAGAGTGAGCGACTGAGTGGTTTAGTCACACATGGCCAGTGGAGCAACCGGCTGGCTCACGGCAATAGGAATGGACAGCTCTGGTGGCGGGGGGGCTCAGGTGGATTTCTTTTTCACCAGTACCGGTAGTAATCACTTCCAGTCTGCTGCCTACAGCCCGGCCGATACTGGATTTTTGTGGACAATACCGATATTATGGAGTAAAAGAAATGGGGTCTGGGTGATATGGACAAAATCTATTATAAATACAAATATATTCAGTATAAATATTGTTGCTCTCGGATGGCCAAAACAGTTACTTTTCAGGATATAAATGCAAAAATAGCAGTGCGTTTTCAGCTTGTAGATCTTCTGTTTTTGCTACTTATGTGTGACAACTGTAGCATAACAAATTAATTCACGAAAAAACAAAATGTGAAAGTATGGAGATAAGAGGTTTTTGCCCGACAGCAACGTTATAACATAAAATATCTAAATATAAAACAAACTATAAACTATAAAACATATTGCCGTATATCGGACAAATAGGCTACGATATATCTGTGATAGCCAATTATAATATATACAGTATACTATAGGCTGATATTGGCTGACAGATATATTTGTTGGGCTCTAGCCCACATTAGCCCCCTCCCCGTCCCCCCTCTCACTAATTCTCTCGTTCTCTCTCCCATGTCGAACCTTCGGCCTCGCTCCACAGACGCCGGCAAAGTTCAAGCCTGGAGCTGGCACACCTTGGAGAACTGTCAATCAATCAATGCTCACCAGGAGGCGGTCACCTCCATCCAGGTGGGTGGGGTCACACAGCCATCTGTCCCCATGCAGAGTACAGTACCGTAGCTGTTTGTATTCACCGCTTATTTATGCTTGGTTAGAGCAGTGGTTCTCAAAAAAAAGAAAAATCATGACAATTGTAGGATTTATGTCAGTTTTATGTTTCTGTTTTTTAACCACCTAAGCTCTACTTCATTAACTGAAGCCCCCCAGGCCCCCTAGTGTTTTTTTCCTCTTCACCTAATATTTTCTCCAAAAATAGCCGATCTACAAGCTCACAGTGCTTCTCAACACAAAGTGTTCTAATCTTGTAGATCTGCTGTTTTCGCAGAATGCTTGCCCCAGAAAACAGGTGATATCTTTTTTATTTGATGGTATGATGAAGAGAGAGGGAGTAGGGAGATGGAACTGAATGCAACTCTGGTGTGTCCGTATGGTATAGTAAAATGTACTAAATGAGTCACCACGGCACCCTTAACCGAACTTAATTTTGTGTGTCATCAGCGTTTTTCCCCCTCACACACAGTAGTGACGGCCCAATTTTTAGGTCTATTATGGGGAAGAAAGCCAGGAATCTGTCAGCCAGCCAATGTATTTCTGCGTGTTAGGAGTCCCTTAAGCTGCTTTAACACACCTAATTATTTTTGGTGGTTTGCATGGACTGTGGTAAAAAAAATAAAAAAATAGGCTGTTCTTTCTCAAGGAATCAAACGGCTATATTGCTCCACTTTTATCTTCAAGCAGGCGTTCCTTGTTTACTGCTTTCAAAGATATCTGTTGAGATGTTTGCAGTGCAGCGGCTCAGCCAATTTGTGAGCGAGGAAAGGGTTTTTATGGATATTGAAAGCCAGGCTGCATATGCACATATTTTGCAATTTGCAATCATCAAAGCACACGGCACAGAGCCTGGTTCTCACCCTCCCTGTTGTTTATCATGCAAAAGCCGCCAATCCATTTATGACCTGGAGTGGCATGAACACACGCACAGGCATGCACACACACACACACACACACACACACACACACACACACACACACACACACACACACACACACACACACACACACACACACACACAGACACACACACACACACACACACACACACACACACACACACACACACACACACACACACACACACACACACACACACACACACACACACACACACTGTGTTTCAAATGTACATTTACACAATAAACACACCTGACCTATGTGTTCAAATATGTCTCTTGTCTCAAAATGTCTCTTTTTCATACACAGACACACCTACACACAAAAACGCAAATTTTGCATCATATTCTCACACATTTTAAAGCAGTGGGATTAAAACTGTTGTTGTACACACTCTCTCTCTCTTACACACACACACACACACACACACACACACACACACACACACACACACACACACACACACACACACACACACACACATCTGCACTAACTCCAAGTCTCCATGACAACTGCGATGTGTCCCCTGTGGCCCTGTTCCTCCACAGTCTCAGGGCCCACTGGTGTTCAGCGGCTCAGCCGATGGCGGTGTGTCTGTGTGGGAGTGCCTCTACTCGGACCATGACCCCCTCCGCCTGCTGCACCACTGGACGGCCCAGGTGACCGGCTGCGGGGGAGGAGCCCGCCTGGCCCTCAGTCCCCGGGGCGACCGTGTGTTTGTGGCCCACGGACGAGCCTGCGTCCGGATACTTCACTGGAGGACCGGTGAGTCTGCACTGGCTGCACGGGGGCGGGATGGTTTATGTGTGAGGAGATGTCTGTGTGTGCGGTAATGTGTGTGTGTGTGTGTGTGTGTGTGTGTGTGTGTGTGTGTGTGTGTGTGTGTGTGTGTGTGTGTGTGTGTGTGTGTGTGTGTGTGCGTGCGTGCGTGTGCGTGTGTGCGTGCGTGTGCGTGTGTGTGTGTGACACAGACAGAATTAAGAACAAGAGAAAGTGTGTTTGTATTTATGTCAGTGTGTGTGGGGACTGGGGAAGATGTGTGTGTGTGTGTTGTGTGCGCGTGTGTGTGTGCATGCGTCCGTGCGTGAGTGGATGCGTGTGTGTGTGTGTCTGTGTGTCTGTGTGCAGGCCTCTCTAAGAGTAAAATCAAGCAACTTGCAAAGTACTGCTGCATACTGTATATGCTGTAATTGGAAGCCTGTCTATGGAAAAGTCAATGTTTTCTGAACCCACAAGTAATTCATACATAAATTATATTGCTGTATTGTTTGATGAACTGATTGTTTGTATTGTAATGAAGTACAATGTTTGCAAGTTTACTTTTATTTATTGCTGCCAAGAATAATGAAGAGAGTCAAGGCATAAATTAAGACTTAATATTTGACTCTTTCAATGTTACTTGTTTAACTGTCGATACAAATAAAGAAATCGTGTGTGTGTGTGTGTGTGTGTGTGTGTGTGTGTGCGTGTGTGCGTGCGTGCGTGCGTGCGTGCGTGCGTGCGTGCGTGCGTGCGTGCGTGCGTGCGTGCGTGCGCGCGTGTGTGTGTGCGTGAGAGTGTGCGTCAGAGGGACGCTATGAAACAGTGAACAGAGACATTAACATCTGGCCAATTATCACAGGGACTGTATCCAAACTGACCAATCACAGCAGTATCACCGGGGTAACGGACTGTGTGCATCAGACTGCGGGCCTTCTAATTGGCTCCTGCTACGATCTGACCAATGGGGAGAGCTCTCTGAACTGTGAGTAGGACAGAGTAAGCCAACATCAGCTACAGTCCAAACACAATATTGGCCCTGTTGGGAGGAAATCTTGTATGTCCAAAATTGTTACTTTTCAGGAAATGAAAAATGCAATTATAATACAATTTTTTAAAATAATTTAGTCTCCATTCATTTGGGTTATTTGTTGTCACTATTTGCACATAATGTGAAATGTGCCCTCTGCATTTACCCATGGTAACTATTAGGAACAGTGGGCGCTATTAATACAGAGCCCTGGGAGCAGTTAGGGGTTAAGTGTCTTGCTCAGGTACACTTCAACACTTAAACTAAGCGGACTGGGGGGCAAACCATGGACCTTCTGATTCCCAGATGGCCTCTCAACACATTCAGCTTTGGCCGCCCTTGTACTTACAAGCTCACAACGTGACAGGTTGTGGCTTGTGGGCGTGTAGATAGGCTACTTTCATTACGTTTACACCATCACACAGGTTCTGTCGATGATACTGTATAGTGTATATGCACGTTACCTCACATTGGAGTTATCCAAGTTCAGTTCAGTTCAGCTGAATGTACTTGAAAGATATTAGAACACACAGAAATAAAATCAGAAAAAATCACACTGTAATGGAATGATAAAAGCAGAGAAATGAGATACAAATGGCTTTATACTTTCCCTTGCAAGCCCATGGGGCTTATACAAACATCTCTCACTACAAACTGACAACGAAACGAGAAAATCAAACAGAATTGTTCTCAACTGCGTTCTCATCTCACCCACGCATAATTTTGCCTCTGTCATTCTTTCTCTCTCTCTCTCTCTCTCTCTCTGATCTGTGATTGTTTGCCAAAGTACCTGTTTCTGTCGCTGTCTCACTCTACCTCTCTCTCTCTCTCTCTCTCTCTCTCGCCCTCCAGTATTTTCTCTTCCTCAGTGCAGGTACCTAGCCTCACTGACCAGCGCAGAGGCTCCCAGAATCCTCTGCTTTGCGGCATGGCTAACCGGGAGCGGAGGTCACCGCTGGGTTACCGGAGGTCACAACCTCATTGTGTGGGAGCAGCTTCCCAAATCTGGCAAGCAGAGGTGGGCGTACCAATATCCTGTCAACCTCTACGCTCTCGAAAATATATGATATTTAATATACAGTCAGTACCATAGCATTTCCTATTTATTGAGGCAATAAATAGATAAAGAAGACAGTGGAGAGGGAGCTAGTTCATAGGAGGCACAAGCGAGATTGGATTCCATTGTCAGATAGGAATCATGATCACTGTATGTACTGTATGTACGCATATTTAACTGGTGGTTATTTGTTGTACTCATTTGCCTTTGTGGAATGTTTGCTTCTAAAATGGGATACATCCCATTTGCCAAAATATGAAGCAAGAAATTGTATTAGTTGCATGAAATCATTGGCAATTCTTTTTTTATTTTATTTGAGTGGTTCATTTAAATCCCCCGTTGGAAGAATGATGAATATTTTACAAACTGAATCCTCATCATCTGTGTAGTATTCAACTCCAGGGCTGGGGGGGCCAGAGTACTGCTGCTGGTTTTCTAGTTTTCTAATGATGGACCTAACTTAAAACGTCTGATACCAGGTGAATCCAATTAACTACTTGGTAGAATAGGAAGCCGTAATGCCCCAGGATTGAAGTTTCAAAACCCCTGCCCTTTTAAGGGAGAAAAGCTTTGTAATGAAATTAAGGCAAACGTTCCACAACATCTACATAGCCTTTTGAGAGCATTTCACGGTGCACATATAAACCCCAGGATTCAAACATTTCCTCCTTTTTTTCAACAACATATTTAGTGATTAATTAATTGTGTGTTGTCACAGGGGTGATGTCACGGCAAGGCGAGACAGCCGATTGGAGGACGTACTGTTAGAGTCAGAGGGCGATACTGAAGATGAGGAGCAGAGTGATGGTATAGCACACACACGCACGCACGCACGCACGCACGCACGCACGCACGCACGCACGCACGCACGCACACACACACACACACACACACACACACACACACACACACACACACACACACACACACACACACACACACACACACACACACACACACACACACACACACACACACACACACACACACACACACACACACACACACACACAATTTCCGAGCCGTGATTGTCATTACCAAATGAAAAAAATGAATAGAGGTGATTGATTCATACTGTGTATGTTGTGTGACCGACTCTTACACCCACAATCCTCTGAACCCAGATTACGATGAGGATGACGATGGTGCCAACGATGAAGAAAAAGACTACCAATCCCATAATGCAGCGGAGGCGCAGTCTGCCTCTTGGTTCCGCTGTGTTCTTCAGTGAGCGGCAGTCTCATGCTTTCACACACACACACACACACACACACACACACACACACACACACACACACACACACACACATGGACTATAAGACACTACGCCCCACAGCCATGAGAAGAGGAAGAGAAGAGGAAGGGAGTGACAGCTCAGAGAGAGAGAGATAGAGAGAGCTGCGTGGTGGTGGTGGGGAGTGACAGATTGAGTGAGTGTCAGCGACGGCGAGAGAGCATACGGAGCGCGGAAGAAATTGAGAGGAAAATAGAGAGAGTGCGAGAGAGAGAGAGAGAGAGAGTGCACATTGTTGTTTCCTTGTGTAAATGTCATTTAACATGTACAGTATGTTGTAATAAAGCTGTCACAGTGTGTGACTCTCTCACTTTCTGAGTGTATATAATGTGTGTTTCTTTTGACTTGACCTGCTGTTTCGAGAATGTCTCTCGAAACATGTCTCTCGAAGCTGGTGTCTGTTCGACCTTCCAAAAGCCGTGACTTTTTAAACATTTTTTAGAATGTCTTTTTTTTCATGTAATTTCTCCCTTTTCTACTCCTCGTTCTCCCCTTTCTTGCTCTCGCTCATCTCTCTCTCTCTCTCTCTCTCTCTCTCTCTCTCTCTCTCTCTCTCTCTCTCTCTCTCTCTCTCTCTCTCTCTCTCTCTCTCTGTCTCTCTCTCTCTTTCTCTCTCTCTCTCTGGGGTGTCCTTGCGGTTTTGGTCAACATAATTGAAGAGTTATTTCTGCTGCCAGAGCGCCACCAAAATGAGCGCATTAATGTCGTCCCTCCCCGGCACAGTGTAGTCTCTTATTTGTCTCTGCAAATCTGTTCCTTTTTTCCCTCCTCTGCATCCATTTAATTGAGCGATTTTTTTTTCCCCTTTTAAAAAAACATAATTAGCATTTAAATCTCTTTCCTACAGTCTCTTGCCCTCCCCACCACCCCCTCCCTTCTCTCTCCTCCTCTCCCTTTTCCTCTCGCTCTTACTCTCTCTGACTCTCTCTACATGTCTCAGTCGCTAAGGCAACCAATGCTTTTTTCCCACTCGCGCTCTCTCTATATCTCCCCTTTTCTCTCTATCTCCCTCTTTCATTCCCTCTCTCCTCAGCCAGAGGTAGGCATAAGAACTCATATTTGTCTGTGTCTGTGTGTGTGCGCGCACTCCTGTGTCTGTGCCTGCTTCGTTGTGTGTCTCTGTGTGGCAAAGTGACATTTCTGTGGCATTTTGTCTGCACTTGTACATTGGAAGTTGCTTTTACCCTGCCGCAAGTGGCATTTAGAGTGGACTATTGGTTCTGTGCATGACGCTTACAATGATGATTAATGTCTTATACACAGGTGTACTGTGTGTGCGTGTGTGTGTGTGTGTGTGTGTGTGTGTGTGTGCGTGCGTGTGCGTGTGCGTGTGTGTGTTAAACATGTGTCGGAGAGAGATGAGAGCGCTTTTACCCCAGTGTTTTGGTGTTTGTGTGTGCGAGGAAAAAGTGTGCCTCTATGTGTTTGTTTGAGAAAAAGCGAGAAAGTGTGCTCCTCTGCTGTGTGTGTGTGTGTGTGTGTGTGTGTGTGTGTGTACACGCATGCCAGATGTGTGTAGTTCTGTATAACCATGTGGTGTGTAATTGACCATAAAATCCCCATGCCTGCAGCGGTATGTGTGTGTTTGTCTATGTGAAAAAAGGTGGGTGATAGAGAGAGTGAGAGAAACAGTGAGACAGAGAGACAGAGAGAGAGAGGGAGGGAAAGGTGGGGGGGGGTAAATCTGCCAATAGCATCGCTGCCAACAATGTTTACATTTTCTTTATCTGCCAGTATAAAAGGCTAGAACCAACCCCCATTTCCCTCTCTCTCTCTCTTTCTCCCTCTCCCTCCACCCTCAGCCTCTCTTTCTGTCCTCTACATCTCTCTTTTGTCCACTTCTCCATTGCTAACTCTTTATCTCTGTCTATCACCCCCCCACCCCCCTCAGTGTCCTTTCTTCCAGAGGGAGGGAGAGAGAGCGAGATGATCGGAGGTGTGGATGCTCAGTGAACAGAGGGAAGCGATGGAGAGATGGTAAGATGGATGGAATCGGAGGTGAGAGGAATATATGGGAGGCTGCCACACAGAATGGCATTGGGACTGATTTGCTGACACATGGGTCAGTTGGTGAGCTTTCTGGGCCATACTGAGTTTAGAGATAGATGGAGTGAGATAGATAGAGAGATTGAGAAAGAGAGAGAGAGAAAAGGCAATGCATGTCTTACTGTTAACTTTGTCTCTGCCCTTCTTGCACCTCTGTCCCTCTCTCCTCCCTATCCATCCTTTACATACCGATACCTGTCTCACCTCTCTTTCCCACCTGTGTCCCTCCCTGATCGCTGCCCTCCACCTGTCTCCGTCTCCTCCCTTATCACTCTCTCCTTCCATCTCAATTTCCTGCCCTTCCTTTCCACTCGTCTCTCACCTTCCTTTCCTGTACCTCTCTTCCCGTCCTTTTTCCTCTCTCCTCTCTCTCTTGAATGTGTGTGTCTCTATCTCTCTTCTCCAGCTCTCTCTCTCCTGTCACTCGACTCACCGCCCTTGGCTGCCTCCTCCCTCTCCTCCTGGTTGCCCTGGTGACACGGCCCTCCACCTGTAACCGTGACGACAGCGACGGGAGGCAGGGCGAGGGGCAGGTGTCGGCGGGAGGCACCGGGGCCCCCGCGACCCCGGAGCAGACGGCCGCGGCTCAGGCCACGCCCACGCCGCTCTGGGCCGTGGTGTGGGGGCCCACGCAGATGCTGGAGGACGAGACGCATCACTTCCTGTCCAGCCAGGAAACCGAACGGCACCCGCACCTGCGCGGCGGCGGAGGAGGGACCCAGCAGGCGTCCACCGGCGCAGCTGAGGCCTGGCTGTACCCCGAGGGAGCGCCGGGGGCCACCCAGCCCCAACACGTAGAGCCCATAGTGGAGGCCAGAGACCTGGACGGAGGGAAGGACGGAGGGACGGGGGCGGAGGAGAGAGAGCCAGAGGAAGGTGGGCGCTAAATGAATGGAGTTATTTATGGATAACGAGGGAGCAGGTGGTGCACTTGTGTTCTGTTGTATTTTTCTTCTTTATGAAGACAGTCTAGAAAGCAGACAGTCAGGCGGAGACGGTAAAGACAAGGTCACAGGAGAAAGGAAAGAAGGAAGGAAGGACATGTAGTCATCCCAGCTGCCTACAGAGACGAAGGACTTGCAGCCATGAGCACTTGAATGGATTTTTATAGCTGGCTCTTTATAGGAGGCGATCTGTCTATAAATGGGTCTGTCTGCCTGTCTCGGGGATAATCTTGCAAACCGCTGGAATGATCAGTGCCGATGGAAGTAACTCTTTTTCACACGTTTTATATATTTTTTGCAATATTTAACTTAAATTAATTTTATGATAATAATGGAAGTCAATGGAGGTCGGATCAGGCTGAAACCACGCCAAAATATGTAGTCATAGACGTCATGACCACATGATGTCCAAGATCCACATGGATGCCACACTTGTCAAAAGGAGATGGGTTGTTTCTATACTTAGTAGACAAACTACTAAGTTGGCGATGTTGAATAACGAGGATACAGCATAAGGAGGGCACTGACTGAAGTCAGCCGTACCTGTGGGGTTTGTCAAACCATGTGTTTGACGGACAACCGACAATGCGCAAATGTATGGATTTACTTTTCTTCATAAAACGACTGAAGACCAGTCCCCCGATGTTGTGTTTGAGTCTTTATTTAGACACCTTATTAAGCGGGAGGCACATGATGGCACACAAGGGAAAACAACTGCTGGCAGGATTCAATCCTAAATCCCAGCCTCCAGCTGTGGAGGACTTTACCACTCAATGACTGACAGTTGGCAGCATTATGAATAAACATTTGTTTTTTTCCTTGTTTAGATTCACAGTTTGGAAAGTAGAGCGTGAGAGTGAGACAGCACATTTGGAAGCACAGGAGACAAAGAAGCCACTGGCAGGTTTTGATCCCATGGCAGCAACGGCATAGGATCAATTCGGAGACAGAGGGCTGTAACCTATTCACCATCGATGGACACATTAAATGATTTAGTTTTTCTTAATTGAGAGTGGGCAGCCCAATTCCGCTGCTTCTTCTTTTTTTATTGAGGCAGGTGAACAGAAAGTCGATACGGAGGACAGTGAATGGACAGGCACGGCTTTGCTGGGATTCAAATCCTAGAACCGACCTACCTGCAATGTGGGTGTGGAAAGGGAGAGCTTAACTATGCCACCGTTGGACACGGACACATTAACCACTTAAACCCTGTATGCTAAGTTAACCGGGAGTCCCCCAGGGGTCTATACTTGGTCCCCTCCTTCTTTCCTCTGAACCAAATCTCTTGGCCAAAAATAGCCAATTTACAAGCTCATCGCAATGCGATGGGTTGTGAGCTTGTAGATCATGACAATATGACATGCCCAGAACAGACACAGATAGGGAAATGATGTGGTTAATGGGCACGTGAATACACTCTCACACACAGACACCAGAAGTCCTCTGGGGAGCTTGTCACCAGGGAGAGAGATTGAAGACCCCCCATGTCTGCTGTGTCAGATGAAGGCTTAATAAAATTCTCATCAGTCGTGAGAATCAGTGGGTCCTGTAAGGGTCCATGTGGGTCCACTTTTACACGCTCAGCGTTGAATTCACACTGAGGATTTTAATGTGCAGGGAAACAATGGATGATGACATTGGATCGGTGCTCTATATTTCAATTCCCACTTTTAATTTCATGTTTAATTCACTTTAATGACTACTCATTTGTTTAGGACACAGTAGCTGGCCACGGTGTGGTATTAATAATTTTGTGTGCACGCGCGTTGCACACAGAGATAATGGGCATTGGATGATGTAATTCGAGTGGAGTTACAGTATCAGTGTTGGAGGCTTGATTTTGTCTTTAAAATTTTACAGTTTGCGGTTTGCTATATTGATTACTTTCTTATGGTCACAATCGAAGATAACCGTGTGTGTGTGTGTGTGTGTGTGTGTGTGTGTGTGTGTGTGTGTGTGTGTGTGTGTGTGTGTGTGTGTGTGTGTGTGTGTGTGTGTGTGTGTGTGTGTGTGTGTGTGTGTGTGTGTGTGTGTGTGTGTGTGTCTTGCAGTTGACCCTCAGTTCTACGTCACAGTGACCATCTCCTCACTGCTCATCCTGACTGCAGTCATCATAACAGCTAAACTCTGGTAGGAAACACTTCCTGAATAGACTCTGAACCGCAGTGGGGAGTGTGGTGCACACACTGTGGGTCAGGAGCCAAACTGGGGTTGGTTGTTGCAGAATTGTGCCCAATTAATGAAATGAAGTAATGAAAAAAAATATATAAAATATATATATAAAAATATAATAAATATATAAATAAATAATTAAATGTGCACTTTTAAACATTAAGTAATTTCACATTTTTTAAACTGAATTAGCTGATAATCTTATGATGTTGTTTATTGTTACATGTGTACTTCTAAGAGCAGGCATTAGTGTGACAGTGCCTTGAAAAATGTTACCGGAAGATGACCTTATTACTGTGCACTGGGGGGGGAAAAAACTCTCACTTTGGCTTTTTTGAGTGCACAAATGCTTTATCCCTAGCTTTAGCGCTGAATTATTAAAAACATTCTGTAGTCAGCAGTCGTACAATTAATGGTCAATTCATTATCATGAATAATTACTACACTGGGTTGGTCGTGACAAGCACAGATCAATATCTCTCTGCGATTGTTGAAAAGGTTTGTGCACCCCTGATCTATAGAACCTTACAAACTCATCTTCTCACCTCTTCTCTCTATATCCTACAGTACAAACACATTGTTCCATTATAGGCTAGAGGCTACCATCCCCTCTTTCATCTATAAGCTTGTGGGTACCATCCCCTCTTTCATCTATAAGCTAGTGGCTACCATCCCCTTTTTCCTCTACATACATTCACATCTAGAGTTCTGTCCGTTACGCTACCAACCACTCGTTCCTCTAGGCTAGTGGCAAGCTGGCAACAGACCCCTCTTTTCACTATAGGCTACCAACCCCGCTGTGGCTCGTGGCTACCAACCAACCCCTCTTTAATCTATAGCCTACTAACCCCCATTTACTGTATAGGCTAGTGGCTACCAAGCCCACCTTCCTCTATAAGTTAGTGGGTACCAACCCCTCTTTACTCTTGGCTATGAACCTCATTTACTTTACTAGAGATTCGGGCCACTACGCGACCCTCACATCTAGAGTTCGCACCGCCGATCCGACCAATATGTCTGAGTTGTGAGTCTACCTGTGTCCCTTTTATGCCCATACATGGAGATCCCTGATGTCATTAGTATATGCCTATACCCTGTATATTCACCTTTCACCTATCCCATAACCCCGGAGGGTCGTTGGGGCACCACAGACGATTCGTTGACCAGCTCTCTCCATCCCTCTCTGTCAGTGGTGTAAAGTAACTAAGTACATTTACTCAAGTAGTGTACTTAAGTACAATTTGTAAGTACTTTTACTTTACTGGAGTATTTTCAATTTTCAGTACTTTTACTTCTACTCCACTACATCTCAGAGGCAAATATTGTACTTTTACTCCACTACAATTATTTGAAAACTTTAGTTACTTTGCAGATATAAGTTATTACATTATAAAACATACATTAACCACTTTAGCCCTATTTTATACATTAGCTATTTGAAAATAGCCGATCTAAAAGCTCACAACGCGTCGCCATGCGACGCGTTGCTGCTACTTTCAAACATTTTAGTACTTTTACTTATGGTACTTTAAGTACATTTTGATACCAATACTTTTGTACTTTTACTCAAGTACATTTTGAATTCCGGACTTTTACTTGTAACGGAGTACTTCTATATTGCAGTATTGATACTTTTACTTAAGTAAAATATCTGAGTACTTTTTCCACCACTGCTCTCTGTCCTCGGCAGCTCTCATTGCCTCACTGAGTTTCAAGTGAGTCCATTCTCCGATGTTATCTTCCCATCTTTTCTTCTGTCTCCCTCGTCTCCTGCCACCTTGTACGGTGCCTTGCAGGATGGTCTTTGCAAGGCCTGAGGATCTGGTGATGTGTCCGTACCACCTCAAAGTTGTCATCATGTGCACAGAGACGTGCAGAGAGATTTGGAGAGGCAGGGGCTGGAATTTCAAAAGGGCACATGCACGGACAAATGCACGCGCGCGCAGCGCGCATGCATGCGTCCCCCTGTGCGCGCGAAGCGCGCGCGAAATTTTGCGGATATTCGTCGGATTCGGGTACTTTTTTACCCGTTTTTTGTTACTTTATTTCGGTTTTAGGGTTAGGGGTAGGGTTAGGTTAGGGTTATAGATATATAATAAAAAAAAATTAAAAAAACTTTTTTTAATAATGTTTTTTGGTGGCTTTGGATAAAACATTGGTGGCTATAGCCACCGAAGCCCCCGCCTAACGACGCCACTTATTCTTCTGTATAATGAGTACTTTTACTTAAGTAAAGAAATTGAGTACTTTTCCCACCACTGCTGCTGTGCTGACACAGAGAGAGAGAGAGCGAGAGCGAGAGAGAGAGAGGTAGAGAGAGATATATATAGGCTCCTGCTTGACAAGTAATTTCAAATTAACAGCTATATATATTATTATTTTTTGTCCATACATACCTAATCTGTCTCAAACAATTGGTCCGTGTTCTGCGTGCATTCACTGCGTTCAGTTGTGCACTCATTTAGGTTTCGATTGTGTATAATAGACTTCGTTTGCCGGGCGGTATCGCGCACCCAAAAAATAGCCGATCTACAAGCTCACAATGCCTGGCGTTGCGACGCGTTGTGAGCTTGTAAATCAACTATAATTCTGCGCGAGCACTGCATGGCACGGGGCTCAATTAAGTAAGCTTTACTGCAGGTGCGAGGCCAACGGGCGCAGGGGTTTCTACAGTTTACAGTCAGAGGAGACAAGGGCACTTTTTACCGACAGACAAAAGGGCAGGGGCTCAAGCCCCCTTTGATGTCTATGTGTGCACGTGCATGCATGTGGTGTGTCTTGGGCAATTAATCCTGGCGGCGCCCATCCCTCTCCAGATTGGATGCAGTTTAACGTCGTACCCAGGACCCGATCCTGTATATTGGCATGCCCATATATGGGCATATTGGTTGGATCGGCGGTTCCGGACAACTGGATATCCATATATGGCCATATTTGGACATATCAGTCGAATCGGTAGCATTGGACAACCACATATCCGAACAACTCAGCGGCGGGCACCGCCCTCCCGCGAATCCTTGCTAATGCGTGCGGCGAGTTTGAAGTTGTTCGGTCCCATATTTGCACATGATCGGATCTGTGGCTCTGGATAACCGGATCTCCATCTGCCTATTGCCTATTTAGGCACTATGCCTATCCGAGTCATAGTGACATGCCTATATATGGGCATATCAGGTTTCTTATTTGTTATGTCTGAGTCAGAGTGACGTGGCCATGGTCCACCGGCTGGCCGGTCCTCCCAGAAGCCAATTTGAATATAGGATTTTTAATTTAATTTACTCTACAGACTAATGGCTACCAACCCAACCTTCCTTTAAAGTTAGTGGCTACCAACCCAGGAAGGGCTGTATAGACTCCTGTCCCCTCCAAAACAAATTTAAATGAACACTAATTTAAAGTGTAGTACGGTACATCTCTCTCTGTACAAGTCAAACAGGGTTATGGCTAAAGAGGAGAATGTATGCATCCATGAAAATAAAGCATGAATGGCGGTTCCACTTGTAGAAAAGACGGTACATTGTTCTCAGTTATTTATGCATGGTATGCTACTCTAGCACTATACCTTTTGGTTTCAAAATGAATTACAATCTTCTTGAAACGCTACACCTTGAGGACATTTCAGTAAGCATAAGAATCATTTGAGAATCATTTGCATTTCCCTTCAAGGCTAAAGGAAGTGTGTGTGTGCGTGCACGTGCGTGTGTGTGTCTGTCTCTGTGTGTGTCTTCGTTATTTCTGCTTATCTCACAGCGGAGATAATAAAATATTCACCCAAAAAGTGTTAGCAGAGTAACTGCCTCAACAATGACTTTCTTAACAAAAGCCTCAAAGTCACAGCAGACACTGAGTCATTTCAGCACCATTTGGATCACCACGAATAAACCATCAACATCAGGAAGTATACAAAGAGTAGACGACCACAACAACACAAATCTGTGAGAGCAGCTTAAAGGTTGCGTTTCATCTGTTCGTCGCCTGAACCGTACATTTAGCCCAGTCTTCAACATCATTTATTCCCTCCTGAGAGATTTTCACTGCAGTATATAGTTGGCCGTCCAACTAGCACGAGGTTCTGTTTCGAGGTTTCTTCCTGTTAAAGGGTAGTTTTCTCTTGCCGCCGTGTCCAAGCACTTGCTCATGGGAGAATTTGGGAGACTCCGTAAATTATTCATTTTTATTTAACCTTTATTTATGCAGAAGACAATTCCATTGAGATGCAAGATCTCTTTTGCGAGGAAGCCCCGTCCAAATTAATGAGTATGGTCCTCACCTGCTCTTTACTTAAAGTGTAATGAGAGAACTTTTGTTGTGATTTGGCGCTATGTAAATAAAATTGACTTGACTTCATAGAAAGCCATGTCACAGAGCTAGTAATTTGCAACCTATAACCCGGCAGCATCCCTTTGAGGCTTTAGGGCATGCTCCTTCTTTCTATTTTCATTATTTCACAGAGTTCTAATTAACTCTACATTCAATAAATGTCATCCTAAATGATATCACTGGGAGAACAATTGCAAACTATTATCTCTCATTAGCTCGCCACGCAAGTCTGTTTATATTTGTGGCGGCAGGCCGCAGAGTAAATCATCTGGGTGTACGTGTGATGTGTTTTTGCGTGTGTGTATGTGCGTGAGTATAAAATGTTCCTTTAACACAAGCGGCAGCAGCAGCATTAATGTGCACTAATAGCGTCCCAGCCATTAAACCTCCTGGAGCATGTAAACGGCAAGGAGTTGCGAGCTCTCATAGCGTTGTTACATTATGTCATATGTCCTGGCTTGTGCGACGTGCTTTGGCGCACATGCACAGCCATTAGCTACAAATGGAGGGGGGTCTGTGTGATGTAGTGGAGCGCTCCCACGCTTTGCTGATCAAACCAATAACCACCTTGTTTATTTGACCGTGGGGACTCACTCTCTTTCGCTCATCTCTCTCTCTCTCTCCCATTGCCCCTAATCAGTCTTGCGCTCTCCCTGTCTGTCTTTCTTTCTCTCTCTAGGCTGCGGGGACTTCACTGACTCAGTCACACAATTCCCATCCAACATTCTTTCTCCCCCATCCCCTAATCATCTCTTGCCCTCCCTTTATCCTCTTATTCTACCTCCCTCCGGTTCTCCTATCTCCTCATCTTACCCGCCTTCTCTTGAACTACAATTCTCTTTCTCATCCCCTGACTCCCTGTATAATTTGGCCTCCTTCCTGTCCCCCTTTTCATAGTGTCTCCTTCGGTCTAGCTCATTCTGCTGCCTCTCTCTTAATTTCGGTTTTGTTCGAACTCGCGCACTGTCCACATTATCTCTACTGGCACACAATCCATCTACTCTCCTCTCGCCTAACTCTCGCTATTTCTTCTTATACTGACTCATGGAATTGGAGTTTTGTCAGCCCCCCATGCCCCCCCCCCCCCCCCCCCCACATCCCTACAATCCATTCCTTTATTTGGCGTTCTATTAGTTGACTATTTATTCATGCATCATCGTGGCTGTTTCTCTCCATTGTCGTTTATTTACAATCCCCCCAGCCCCCCTCGCTACTTTTTCCTATCTATCTCCCTACCACTGGCAGTCTGTCGGTTCCTGCTAGATCGAGCGATACTCCCCAGGGCAGCTTGCCGGCGAGCTGTGCGATAAGCCCTCTTCTCTCTGTCTGTGGTCCCCGATGCCGCCCATAATGGTTGTTCGGCTCAGGGCGATATGGAGGTTTTATTGAACATTTGATTGTATATATTCCCCAGAAAAATAAGGGAGAGAGGGGCTGTGTAAAGGTTGCTCAAGGATCCAAAAAGTAGACAGGTCCACAAATACAATTTTCAGTATTTACCTCCAAAACATCCCGTGCAGGATTATTAACAGTGCAAGCCGTCAAAACAATTTACACAAATAAATAATAAGACCAAAAGCAAAGTTCCCAAAAATCGGAAATAAACCCTTGACGGCTAAACTAAGGAAAAACAACAAACCAAGACATAAGGAACTGTGACGGGCTATAAAACCTTCCAGAAAGGCCTTAGCCGCTCTTCCCTGGTGCTGTTCCTTACGAGGCCCACGCCTAACTGAACTCCTCTCACCTGCAACCTCCATTTTAAGCAGGTGGGACAAACCAAGCACTATGATTAGTAATTTGTATCAATTAACTCAAAAACAAAGGCAAACCAAGGCCCATGAGTTGATCTACAAATACAATGTTTTTCCAAATAATTTTCAATACATACCATTTTCAGGTGCCAAACACATACAAAATGCAAAATAACAAGAAGAAACACCCCTCCTCCTCTACAGCATTGGTTCTCAAAGTGGGGTCCGGGGACCCCCAAGGTAACTTGAGGGGGTTCCAGGGGGTCCCCAGGTAAATGATGGATAGGAACCAAATGGACCCTTATGGGTCTGTAACTCTGAGAGTGTACAAATGGAACCAAATGGACCCGTTAGGGTCCATTTCTTTCCTATCCATCATTTAGCTGGGGACCCCCTGGAACAGAGTTAAATTAACATTGATTTTACAATATAAATTGGGGTCCTAGGGACAGAAATGCCATTAAATAGGGGTCCGTAGCCTAATGCATGTCAAACTGGGGGTCCTTGAAATAAAAAAAATGTATGGCTAGAGCCGTAAAAATCTTCTCTTATGGGGGTCCCTGGCTTATCTTTTCAAATGGGGGTCCACGGGCTAATAAGTGTCAATTTGGGGGTCCTTGACATGAAAAAGTTTGAGAACCACTGCTCTACAGTGCTTGGCACCTTCCCAATCAACAGGATTGCCAGCACTGCAGAGGTCAAACAGGTGACCAACCAATAATTTAACTTCCTCACACAGTGCAAGGTCATTGAAAAGAAGGTATGGTCATATACGTCATTTTCACTATCTGGCAATTCCAGCCGGCAGATTCGTCTCACTTGGAGGCAAACTGCAGCTGTGGAATACATTGGAGTCAATTGAGAGCCAGGTGGACCAGCTTATGAACAAAAGCTATTTCTGAACGATTGAGACCTTTGTTAAATACTCGGTCCAGGGAAATAAAAGCAGAAAACACATTGTTTTCTGCTGTGTTGCTTTTCGATGTGTACACTGTGTAATTATTTTATAGAGGTACCTAAACAGCCTAAAGTATGCTTCTGAACGTGCCAAAATATCACAATACTGTCGATCATTGACAGACTGACAACCAAATCTTGTGATACTGCCGAGCCAGAAACGATACATGGCGCTGTTCAGATGCCTCAATAAAATTATGCAGTGTGCACATCGAAAAAAAAGTGAAAACGACTTGTGATATGGGGGGGGGGGGGACTTGTGAAATAGTTCACACAAAAAAAAAAAAAAAATCTATCAATTACACACCCCTTGAAGCCTTGTATTCATGTTATTTCTTTTTTTTTTGACGCATTCCTGAGCAATAATTTGTCTCACAAAGAGAGAATTTGACACAAAGAGTCTCCTTTGAGTCTCCTACCGGATACATTAGCATCTTTCCGCGGGTAATCAAATTATTGGCTTAGGAATGCGACAAAAAAATCTCCATGAATTCAATGCTTCATGGGGTGTGTAATTGATAGAAAATAAGTAATGTTTTGGGTGAACTACTCCTTTAAGGGCACGGTGCCCCCTATCCAATATCCATCCCAATTTTCTTTGCCTACATTCATTTCTATTTGTTTTAGTTTTTTGATACAAGATTCGAGTGTTGTCCAAATACTGCAGAGCAATATCTGTAGTCGGACAAACACACACTACAGTACATCTTGCAATAATATCACATCAATTTTCCTATTCTTCAGTTAACCCAGTAAGAAAACGAAGTCAAGAGAATGTGGGTGGAATGTGAGACTTATTGATAATCTGTGTAATCCACACATGTAAAAAGATATTTTGCAGCTAATGCATTAGTTACACCAGCATTGTTTTTGTGAAGCAGTTTTTAATTAATAGGAGAAGTGTTTAAAAAGATTGCTTTCCATTTGGCGAGGGAGACAGACGGATAGGATAGGGAGAGAAGTGCTTTGGTGAGTGGGCGGAACATTTTAAATCCAGTATTTGTAAGTTGGTTGGGTCCACAGAAATATAACTTTTTAAAACGTATGTAAAAACTATTCAGGATATTTAACAGTTATACCCAATGATCATTATTTAGGAGGAAATAGGCCTGTGGCACTCCAACTTTAACAGAGAAATGACCATTTGTGACCTGTTATTGCAGCAGCTGTCCAAGATTATTATATTACACATTATACTACACATTTGGACAATGTTGTCTCCTGACTGCCAACTACCCAGGCAGTCACAGCACCCCTCAGGGCTATATGATCTGAATGTTTTGGGGCCAACTTCATTAACCCCCGTCCAGTGAAGGACCCGTGGAAACCTACTGCTGGTGAATGCTTCTGTGATTGAAACCATGAGGCATTATTGAATAAGGGAATTCAATGACAGAGGCGGCTGGCAGTTCCTCATGTAGCAGCTATCGATTGGCATGTGCCTGGGTGTCATAAATGTGTAAATAACGCCATGTGTTACATCTAGGGAGTGCTGCGGAATGAATGGGAGGGTATTGGGTGGTACAGATGGACTGAAATGATAGGCTATAGTGGAAATTGGCCGCGGTCCAGTCCACCATGAGTACACTGTAGAAAGGCAGCATATGTGCTCTGTGATTTCCAAGCTCTACAATCATCAGTGTGCCTAGTGTATGTGTGTGTGTCTTTATCTGTCTGCCTCTTTGTATGACTGCGTCTGTGTACTGAATGCTTACGCTAATGTGAATGCAAGTAAACAAGATGAGAGTGACAGAGAGAGTGGCTGTGTTTAGCTGTCTGTGTCTTTATACGACCGTGTCTATGTATGTTTACGTTGTGTGTGCATGTGAACAAGATGAGAAAAAAAGACTGATAGAGAGAGAGAGAGAGAGAGAGAGAGAGAGTGTTTGTGTGTGTGTGTGGAGGGCCGTTTGTGATAGTGTGCAGAGCATTATTGCCCACAGCGTGCCTCTTGTCG
This sequence comes from Gymnoscopelus microlampas, assembly GCF_963454915.1. Lineage (NCBI taxonomy): Eukaryota > Metazoa > Chordata > Actinopteri > Myctophiformes > Myctophidae > Gymnoscopelus > Gymnoscopelus microlampas. The sequence continues at coordinate 13,116,499 of NC_139940.1, forward strand.
TGTGCATACAAGCGTTCCTTAAGATAATTTACCTGACGATCTCCGGTGCTGTACTATCACGACTCTTTCTCCCACAACTAGAAAATAACCTCCCACTTCACCTCATGTCCGCCATGTATGTCTCTGTCACCCCCTACACACATCCACCTCCATTCTCCGAGCTTTCCCTTGTAATACCCCCCCCCACAGGCACACACACACTCTCCTTCACACCCACCCTTTCCCCTCGGTCTCCCCTCGCTTTCTCTTCCTCTGCTATTATGTCTTTCTTGACTTCTCATTTCTCCACCCACCCCCCACCCCCACCCCCGACAGTGCTTTAATGAGTCCAATGAGTGCTCTAACTCTCATACAGTGGCAGAGTAATGCATTGACTGGAGCTTATGGCTCGCTCCCTTGTGATGTGCCCCGACTCTGTCCCCCTTTCTTTCTGTCCCTGTCACTCTCTCTCTCTCTCAGAGTCTCCTGGACCTCTCTCTCTGTACTCAGCACCCCTCTTTTTTTAGATCTCTCTCTCATTCATCCATCTCCCCATCCATCCCCCTTCTCCCCTTCGCTCTGTCTTGATGCTTTTTTACTCTGCCTTGCTCCCTCCTTCTATCAATCAATCTCTGTTTCTGTCGCTTGGACTCTCCTCCACCCATCCATCCCTTTCTCTCTCTCTCTCTCTCTCTCTCTCCCTCTGTTCCTCCTTTCTTTGCTCCCTCTCATTCTTTCAATCTCTCTCTTCCAGTTACGATCGCAGCTGTTCTCATCATCCGCCCCCGCTCTCCCGTGGCGTGGCGCCCCCCCTCTCCCTCGCCCTCCCTCGCTCTCTGGCTTCGGAGGACAGTCGGCAGACACTGCACAGTAGCCCCCCATACAACGACAGAGAGAGGTACGGTAATGAGACGCCTCGGCCACCCCGCAAAGTGTACACACACACACACACACACACACACACACGCGTACGCCAATGTGTGCATGTGTGAGTGTATTTAATACTGCGCACAAATCAATTCAATTTGGGCCACCAGGGTATTTTGTGTGTGCGTCTGTCTGTCTGTGTGTGTGTGTGTGTGTGTGTGTGTGTGTGTGTGTGTGTGTGTGTGTGTGTGTGTGTGTGTGTGTGTGTGTGTGAGTGTGTGTGACTCTCTGCACTATTAAATCTAAGTTTGGATACCTGTGCACATTTATTTTAAGTATGTGTGTGTCCATGCACGCCTACAGTATGTATGTGCATGTGTGAGAAAAAATGAACATTAAGCATTTCTGTGTGCTATTCAATTCAAGTTTGGCTGGCTGTGGGTGTGCAAGTGTGTGTGTGTGTGTGTGTGTGTGATTGAAAGTGAGAGAGAGAGAGAGAGAGAGAGAGAGCGAGAGAGAGAGTGAGAACGAATGGGACTCCACACACTATCGGATTGAGGTCGTGCATGAGCGTGTACTGTATGCCCGGTTCTGCATTATTGGATCCAGGTTTAGCTACCTGTAGCTACCACGCTTGTGCTAGCTGTGTGTGTGCGTGTGCGCGTGTGTGTGTGTGTGTGTGTGAGTGCAGATGTGCGTGTGTGCGTGTGTGTGAGTGTGAACCAGTCATTCCATCTCTCCTGTGTGCTGGCAATGTGTGGACTGGAGTATAATTGGACAGTAGTGTAACTCTCTGTGGAGTACAGGAGGCCACGGTTAGGACTGTTGTATTGGGACTGTCGTGGATCGGTGTTTTTTTAAACTCCTCCCTGGATGAGTCATCACTAGGGTGGGGTAGGGGGGCTGTTTGTTGAAAGGCATTGCTGAGTCCCATCCATGAAATGATGTATTTATATGGGAGGGGATTTCAAGTTAATCTCACTCAGGATAATTATAGGCTTTTATACTCCACCTCTCCTCATTTCCTCTCTTCTCTCTTCTCCCCCTCCCCAACAGTTTCTCCTCAGCTGCGTATCAGGCCCCTGTTGCTCCTCTCCTCCCTTCTCTCCTCCTATCTGGGCCTCCACATCCCTGTCCACTTCTACCCTCCTATTACCCCCCCACCCCCCCCCGCCCCCCCCCCCCCCCTTCACACACACACCCCTCGTTTCTCTCCTCTGATCGATATCATCCTACTTTTCAGACTCTCGTTTCACTTCTATTCTTCTCCATCTCTTTCCCTCTCTCTCCCCGTGTCTCTCACCCCTCCTACATTTCTCTCCATTTATTGTGGTCATATTTACCCTAAAAACACCCCTCTCCCCCAATCTTCCTGTCCTGTGTCTCTCTCCTCCCGTGTCTGTCTCTTGTCTCTCATCGTCTGCTCCACTTTTCCTGCTCTTTTTTTGGCACCTCCCTTCCGCTCGCCCACCTCGCCTCTTCTCCATGTTCTCGCTCCCCCACCACCACCACCCCAAGCCTCGCCTCCCCTCCCCGCTTCTCACTTCCTTTCACTGTCCCTCTTTCTTTGCCTGTTTTCCGTCTGTCTATCATCTTTTGCTCTACTTCGGTACTGCTGGTGTCTTGCTTCCTCTCCAGTGCCATCCTCCTCCTCCTCCTGTTTCTATTCATTGGCTTTAGCGCACCCCCCACCTTGTCTCTCTCCCCCCCCCCCCCCCCCCTCTCTTTCACATTTCAACCCAATTCCAAGGAGCTTCATTGGCATGACCGTGACGGTATCATTCCTGCAACGCTGTCAGTTTAAAAATACAACACTGATACATGCCAACTTACACTAAAGAAAAAGAAAAAAAAACGGGAAAGCACAAGGAAATGCATGAATGCAAACTGTAAATGGGAACTCTTCCACATATACTATAAGACGTGTCTCTCTCTTTCTTGTCTTTCTCCGTCTGTCAGGATTCCCGTTGTGAACCTCTGAGTTGACTGTTTTCTCCATTTGATAAACATTTTCTGCAACGGGGAGGAACATCAACAGCCAGCCCGCCGGCAGCGCCCCTGGTGCAGTTTTATTTTCTTCTTCAGACTGTGAAATGATATCAGGGATCCCAGGTATCCAGCCATCGTGAGCACTCCTCTGCTTCCCTGAGGCCTAAACCCCCCAAAACACATCTCTCTGCTGCTCCTTCACTCCTTCCCTCCTCTGTGCAGTGTAAATCTCTCTACCTTTTATATGGCTCTGTCATTGTAACCCTGCGCTTTCGTTTCCGTCTCCTCTGTACTGCCCCCGAGCTGTACAGACCAGCTTAAATCCAACCTGCTCCATCGCTTCTACCTGCTATGACCAATTCACGGGGAAAGCAAGTCTTAAAGCTGCAATACCGATACTTTTGTCTCCCGTATGAGAGACCACATTTCTAACGCTCATCAAAGAGGCAATCCCCACATGGCATGGGGAGATATAATTGCGCTTATGAGGTCCAGGCAGTACTACTTGTCACAGTAAGTGTCCTACCCAACACCAGGGTTTATGGTACATTGAGTAGGGAGACCACCTCCAACCACTGCCGATGTGAGTTATATCGCATTGACAAGATTGGTTAAAATGAGGTTTTATTCATTCAAATAATTTCCAGCTTGCAGCTTTAACACACAACATTCAACCAGCCCGACATGCCAGATCCAAACTCAACCCAACCCGGGATTCTCTCCTGTAGCTATTCCGTTTAAATGATATCTCGGATGAGCTCATTCTCTGATGAAATAATAACGGGATAATGCCACACTGTACAGTATGAATCATTTCATGTTTTCTTGGTTTCTAAATGGTTAAGAAGCCTTTCTCAGCAACAGTGAAAGGAGGGGTATTTCGCAAAGCTGGTTTGCGGGGATGTAGCCAGCAGGCAATGTGTTTAACACGTCACGCTCCAAAAACTGCTGTTTATTCCCCGCTTTGGGCGCCCAAAATGCAAATAGTGTGGATTTTTTTGCTCTGCAGTGTGTCAGAGATGCAGTGTTTTATTTCTCAGTTTTGTATTTCTGAGTTCTCCACATGATTTGTTCCCTTAATCATCTGGCTGATGTTCACCTCTTTGTTGTGCCTTTGTGGGCATCTTAATGTTATTGGACTGCACAGAGGTGTGCTAAGCTTTGGGCTTAGCACACCTCTTAGCTCCGGGCATTTTACCTGGTGGGCACTTGAATAGAAGTGCCAGTAGGGATTAAACATTCTGCACACAGAAATGCAGAAGGGATGGTTGGCTCACAACATGGCTGTCATAGAGCATAATGCTATATTATCACAGAGAACAATTATTCACGTGACACTGTGTGAGTTGACGTATTATAGTAGCAGCAGCATTGTTTCCTTGGACAGTTATGTATATGAAATACTGTAGCAGTTGTGATGAACATTCCAAACAGTACCCAATGTTTTATGGCAGCCATTTTGGGCGTACCAAAGGAAATGGTAGATCACTCATGGCCCCATCTATCCCCTCTGTGGTTCTGCATATATTGTATAAGAATAAGAGTCTGAAAATAGAAGTGGCTTCAATATCATTTAAAAATGTATATTTTATATCTAACAGTGAGTTCTTCCAAAGCCAAATTTATCTTTGTGTTCAGCAACGTCAACCCGTTTCCTCAACATTCCCTCTAAAAACAGTGCTGGTGACATCATGCATATAGGTAGTGCAGTACTCCAGTAATACAATGTATTGTGATATTTTTTAGTAGCATTCCTGTAGACATGTTGTTATTCTGTACCAATTGCAAAGTTCAATAAAAAGACAATGAAAAGTAATGTTTGAGTCCCCCGTGTCGAGCCGTTTACTTATTGGTTGATGGGAATCCACTGGGGGATGCCAGGGGACCTAGGCTGTTTTATGGAAAAGGATAAGGTTTCTTTCTGCTGTACCTTCCAACAGCTACCTGGTGTCCAAAATTAATCCTGTTTGCCTGAAACACATATTGGTTCAGCCCTGCACGTGGCAGTCACATTTGAGCTTTAACCCATTAAAGACCTGAGGCCGATTCTACAAATGTCTTCTAAATCCTAACAGTTTTCTGAAAAACGTATGTTGCTTTATAAGTGGCGCTCAAACTTTTTCAGGTCAAGGACCCCCAGAATTATGTTTTTTGCCAACGATCCCCATCTCGAAATATTTTCGTTCCAGGGACCTCCAGAAGCAAAGATTTGTCAAAATGTTCACTTTAAAATATACATTATATTCAAAGCGCGGCACGAAGTGACGCACTATGAGCATGTATATCTGTTTTTGTTTTTTTTAATAGCCAAAGCATAAAGAACCAATGTGCTATATAACTAAAATCTACTGTAAAATGACACGGATGCTTTCCCGGATTTAATGGGTTAAGAGGGGTTAGGATGAATAAGGAAGCTACTGCAACCTGAAACATTTCCTTATCTCCATACCTCATTCGCATTTGCTGCGCCTCAAAAAGAGATAACGGTGTGCAGAGCAAGGATTTCCTCTGTGTGCCGTTTTTCATACAAATGTCAATACAGCTGATGAGTGAGAGAGGCGGAAAAGGCCACTTGAGTGCATCGTGATTCTTCGGCAGGCTTGATGCAAGTGTTTCCATCTCCTCCGGGCATCTTACTAATCAATTAAAGTAATTGATTGGCCGGACTCCACTCTTAAAGTTTTAACGACTGCCTGGTTATGAGGCGCAAACCAGTTGACGCTGCAGCTCCGATCTATAAACCATCACAGGCGAGAGAGTGGCAAACACAACGCATAAACTGGGCATGCAACACATGCGTCTTGCAACACACACACACACAAAACTCTCCCAGCACGCCTTCTCTGTCCGTGTCAAACACTCTGAGGTGTACATCTGCTCAAATTCACAGGTCACATCTGCTGACAACGGGGCAATCCGTGAAGCACTAAAGCTCAGTCACACCGACTGAAATTAACACCGCTATTTATAGAGAGAGGAAGCGGGAGACAAGTGAAGGAATGGGGGGGGGGGGGGGGGGGGGGGGGGTAAGGAAATAGGGAGGTAAACGAGGGGGTAGGAAGCTGGGGTTGGACCAGAGAGGGAGAGTGTATAAAATAGGGTTAAATGTAAGAGGCTCATAATTTCCCTGTCTCTGGCCTTGTCTTTACCGGTGAGCTAATTGCCACCATTAATGTCATCCAGGATAGATGCAGAGACAGGAGAGAGAGGGTGGTGACACAGAACAGACACACCAGAGCGGAGGATGAGAGGGGGATAGAGATTGATAAGGGCATGCAAGACCACGGCAATTTTGAGCGCAAGATGGAGGGATAAGGGAAGGTGACAGTTGTGCGCTTGTAAATCAACTATGTATGCCATTTGTCGCACGACTTAAGTAGTCTATGGGGCTTAAGTGATTAGCATTGAAGGAGAAGCTCTGGCCAAAACATACCGATATGAAATATGAATGCGCTGCCCTGTGTGAGTGCGTTTGTGTGTGTGTGTGTAATGTGTAACCATGCCGCTTGAACACAGGGGAAGTCTGGGCTCTATAATACATTAGTCTCTTCGGGGAGGTGCCCTAATTAATGGCTTGACCTCCTAACGGATAGCCCCCCCGCCCCGAGTTAACATTTAGCGGCGCACCCTCCAGAGACGCACTTTGATGTGCGCTTAATAGAAAAATATGAAGCCAGTGACAGAGCCATTAAGTACAGGGGCTTTATTTCACATCCTGGTTTTTATACATATCTCACCTCAGCAAAGAGAAAGAAGAAAAGAGAAAAGAAAAATATTACAACTGAACAAGTATTCACACTGAAGCGAAACAAAGCGGCCTTTTAAAATGATTCAGATACAAACATACCCATCAAAAACACCCACCCCCTACTGCTATTGTGGCTTTTAAATGTCTCCTGGTCAAAGACTAGCGATTCTCCAGATGACACAGGTTGTGGAGCTGTTCTACTTGTCTGTCATTCTGTGTACACGTTGGAAAGGCTATTTTTTTATGTATACTATTTGTCTGTGAGGGCAACTGCATAAGTATCCGCTGTGTGTGTGTGTGTGTGTGTGTGTGTGTGAATCCATCTGATTGAGATACAGAGTGAGTTAGACAGAGAGGGAGGAACTAATGACTAGTAAGTTCCCGGAGAAGTGTCCCTTGTCCTTTTTGCACAGTGGGTGTGCGTCTGAACATCGGTCACATTTATCAGTTTTAACCCGTCCATCCATCAGGATGAACGGTGGTCTGTCCCTTAATTGGTGAGTGTGTCCGTTCCACCAGTGGACTCATCTCCGGGTTTCTCTTAAAAATCTTCAGTTGGACTTGGACCAGATCTTCCCACTGCCGCGCAGCCTGGATGGGGCGGAAACCACAGAAAGCCATGCATAGTTTAGCGAGACGAAATCAGAGTGTTTGTTTACTTAACATCATTACAAGTACCATGTTCTGCCAACAGTTTGTTTTCACCTTTTACTAAAGGCACTAAGTGGGGTTTAATTTGGGGACGGGGTACAGTAGAGTGTGCAGAGGCGGATGTGGGACGGGGTAGAGTGGGATGTGAGGTGCTTCTCAAAGAGATACGTCTTCAGACCACAACAGAAGATGTTGTCCTGCAGAGGCGTCATTTCAGAAAAAACTAGAGGGGTGGCAAAAAAAAACAAAAAAAACGTGACGCAGCAGGCTAAATTTAGCACACAAGACAACATGTGTCTTTATAACACTGTTTATAAAGATTTTATATTTTCAAACTCATTCTGTATTACCAACATGACATTGACATGGGGTGATATAGCATACAAATAGTTAAGTCTAAACCTGCTATGAGGCAATACCACCAAGATATCCCAAGGCGAGATTAGTTGCAGAACATTCCATATAAAACGTGCATATAGAGCACTGAACAACATACTGTAGTGTAGGCTACCGTAGAATATACACTTGCACAAGTCACGGCGACACACAGCTGGAGGTGGAGAAAATACAAAATATGCGTAAAATAAATGACTTTTAGTTTAAATGTGAACTCCAGGAGGTGGCAACACCTCTTTTCCTGACTGCAGCAGAAAGGACAAGCCACCACAGATGACCCAAAAAATATAACCTGCTGCCATTTTAATTCCAATCCATTTACAGTTACAGAGATTATCTTGTCCTACATAGATTACAATTCGTCTTAAAGGAGCACTTCACCCACTTTCATTTACTTTCTCTACATAATTGGTTCTCAATTGGTAGGCAGGTTTCTGAACTGTCCACAGCCTACCTCTAAGACAGAGTGAGTAACCAGAAATGGTACCATCTTATAATCAGCATTAGCAAGGACCAATTATATGAAGATATGGTTGAAAATGGGTGACGTGCTCCTTTAAACCATAATTAATTTGATCATCTTGGAACATCAAGTGTTTACTGTTCTGAGTGATGCTTATTATGGGAATTAAAAGCCTGTGTGCTCTTATCAACAACCCGGTCAAAAAGACAGAAAATAATCAGAACTTTCTATGCAGTGATGAGGACAACAAAAGCCAAACAACTCGACAGTCAAAACATTTAATTGAATCACCAGAATGGGAAACAGTTCTTTCAGGTAAAACGCAAACCTAGTTTGTGTATATCCAGTGACATCCAGAACAGATGTGAGATTCACGCTTGGTAATTGCCGCTGGATAAAAGTGTAATAGAGAGAGATCGACCCTGATGGCAGGGGTTACTGTACCACTGCAAAGCATGCCGAGTGTCTCATAATGAAGCGAGGCTATGCGGACACACGCCTGCATAAACCACTTATGGTGGCAGCTGGCTTTTTAATGTTTATTTGTGGTTGAATTGACATTGCACTCCAAGAGCACATCAAGCTAAATGGCTCTAATCCAGTGTCTGGGCCCGCGGTCTTTATCGAGCTGTCACTGTTGATTCATGTTGCCTTTTGTTTTCGTTTTGCAATTTTGAGACACGTAGGAATAATGAGAGGTGTCTGGCCTCAGACTTCCACAGAAAATCTGATTTGGCACTGAATTGACATTATGCAATGAAGCCTGACACAACAGGTAGTTTGACCGAGGCCAAGGTCAGCGATGCGTTCCAATCGTGCTGCCAAAGCTTCATTTATCCCATTAAGACCTGAGGCCGCTTCTAAACATTTTCTAAATCCTAACAGTTTTTCAGAAAAAAATATAAAAATGTTTTTGTCATGATTTTTCAAAAATAGCAGATCTACAAGCTCATAGCGTGGCACCGAGTGCCGCGCTATGAGCTTGTATATCTGCCATTTTTGAATAGCCAAAGAAATATAAAGTGACAAAGATGCGTTCCAGGTCTTAATGGGTTATACAGTTCGTCACAGAACTGCTCTTCAATGTAACAATGCATCATGACATTTTTATTTAGTTTGCACAGGCAGTGTACAGAACAGTGTGTAGATTATGCGTTTCGGCACAATGCTTGCTTTTATACAGTGCAAATGGAAACACTTTCCAACTTTTCTAGAACATGCACCCAGTAAAAAAAAAAGAAAATCACTAGAACAAACTTGAGTAGCGCTCACATTCTCTTAAGCTATATTCTTTCTCATGATACCTACCCTTTGACCTTTGAACTCTTTTTGCCTGGTTGCCTTGGTTCCTGAGAGGAGGCGGGGTCCCGTGGCTCGGCTGGCTGGTCTGCATCCTGATTGGAAGCGGCACCGGCGGGGGCGGGGCCGGAAGACGGCGAGGCAGAGCTGGCCTTTAACGTTTTCTGTAGATTAGAAACCTGAGGGAGAAGAGAATGAGGGACATGATGCTTTATTACAGTGTGCCCTCAAACCATTAGTAGAGGAGAGGGAAAAAAGAGGCAATTTCAAGTTGGGAAGCAAAGTGAAATACCATGAGTAGCTTGGGGCAAAAAAAAAAAAAAGGAAAAAAAAGAATGATCAGGGTAGAGAGAAAATCCAGCACTACATCAAGTATTTCCTCTGGGGGACAAAGTTGAAAACAGGAACTGACCTCTGTCTCCACCTGGACCTTGACCTTCAGCTGGCTCTCTCTGTACTGGTTCGCTCTGGACACCTGCTCCTCAATGCCACATAGCACCGCCTCACACCCCGTGCACCTGATATGGGGGGGGGGCAGAGAAAGACGGATGCTAAACTTGCGTCATAATAGGCGAAAATTGGGTGAACATTCTGTGAAAGTAGCAGATGTACAATGGAGTATATAGGGATTAAAGTGGTAAACCTAGTGGCCATTCATGTACAGTAGGTTCTCGTCAAAGGGAGCGAGTTATCTGTGTCGAGTTCTTGAGCTGTTGGCTGCAAGTAATATCAAAGCCATTTCATTGTGCTTTTGTATACCCGTATCATCCAACAACAGCCTTTCACTTGTTGTATTCTTAAGACATGAAAGTAAGCCTACTTAGCGCTTGGAATTATGTTTTTATATTTATTTTCTATTTGCTCCCAAGTCCGTTTAACACTGCCAGGGTTGCAGCTCAAGGAATAAGGCTAGAAATGTCATACATGCCATAAGAACACATCTTAAGAAACACATTAATTACATTTTTAAGGCTTTAGTGTCTAAATCAGTCTCTGTAGTAGGATGATATGGGTATATAAAAGCACAATGAAATGGATTTGGTATTTCTTGCAGCCAACAGCTCACGGCTCAAGAAGCTGACACAGATAGCACACTCTCTCGGGCAAGAATCTTTACCTCTTACATACATAAAGGTGATATTAAGCCTATTAATTTACACATTGACACAGTTGGCATTTACTTGCCAGCTGTCCTTCCACCATTTGGCAGCTGCAACCGTGTTGCTTTTAGCCTAGATTATGCATTTGAATTTTGCATTTTTCTAGTATTATAGTTTGCTGGTTTTGTTTGTGAAATATGCTGCTCTGCTGACAGTAGATCTGTCCATGTTTGCGATTGGTGATATGCTACCAAAATGGCCCCTTTTATGTAAAACCCTAATCCTGGGTACATTGAACTTTCTTCATAGTACAGGCCCCAGTTCCTCTCTCTTACACACACACACACACAGGTTCCTGACCAATCGTGTTGACCATGTAGGCTACACAAATCCTGATGAAGACTTTGTTGGCCTATGCACACACACACACACACACACACACACACACACACACACACACACACACACACACACTGACCACTCTTGCAGTGTGTTGACTATGCTGGGGAGCTCGTTGGGGCCCAGGTCTCTGCCGACGCTGCAGTCCACCTCCACCTGCTGGTTGCGCTGGTCCAACTTGCCCTGGATGATGTCGCAGTACACGGCATCAATAAGCAGGTCCTCCAGTTCACGCACGTTCTTCAGCTCCAGCTGCTGCAGCAGCAGAGAGTAAGGCAGGCACTGGAAAAATTGGGAAGCACAAGTGAGTGAGTGTACACACACACACACACACACACACACACACACACACGTCAGATACAAACATGGACATACCTACACACACACACACACGGCACGAACAGAAGAGTGTGCACATAATCGCCGGCGTTCGCATGCCATACAAAAAGTGACATGATGAGACTATAATCTCCATCCGCTCTTTATTGCCTCGGTAAACAGGCAGAGAATTCGATTCCATTCCGAGGGGTCCGCGGGAAAATGAAAAAACTGTTACAGTGAAATTGCTCATTTGCCTAAATGTCACTGTGAGAGAGAGCAAGAGAGGGAGAGAGCCGAATGGGATGTGGTGGGATGGGGTTGGGTAAGGGGGGGGGGGGGGGTATTGTAGGAAAGACTTTGAAATTTAATAAGCTCTTATTGGGGCAATTAAGGAATACGAGTCTACATGCATGGTACGGTAAAGATGTGGTGTTCAGAACAGCACAGAGGACAGGAAGGGGGAAGGCAGGCCGCCGGTGGAGAGGCTAGATTAAAGGTGATGCGAGGAGACAGAGCTGGGGAGAATAAATGAATCAATTATTAAAGAGAGGAAGAGAAGAGAAGCGGGGGCAAGAGAAAAGAGGGAATTCAGAGAGGAGGATGAGAACAAAGACTTTTCCAGAGGAAAAAGGATGGCAGATGATCTGAGTGTTTGAACAGAGGATAGAATAGGTGCTGATAACGAGGAGATCTGAGAAAGGACACACGAGAAGGAAGTAAGACGCGTGCCGTTTCTTTTTTTCTCTAAGACACTCTTCTTGACAGGGAAGGTTAGTCCGTCGCCATGGTTCCAATCAAGCCGATACCAAAATAGCCGAGAGCACCGACATCATAAGCTTGAGCTCACAAGAACTCCTTTCCTTTAATTTGAACGGTAACACAAAGCCTTATGAAGCCTGCTTCATAAGGCAACATACAGTAGATGCCTAGTGCCTACATCATTAATAACGATGCCTTTCATTAGCCACATACTGTAGGGATTTGATGTGTGCTTCCGCTGGGAAAACGAAGACTTATTCTCTGACAACCATAAAGGAAAAGAAAGAAAACTAAATAAAAACCCAAAACGCACCATTCATATAAAAAAAGAGTTTAGATGAGATTTATAGATTTTCTGTGAGAAACACTTCCCACTCAGACAGAAAATGAAGACATTAACTTACTGTTTACACCTAGAGGCAGTTGGCTTATTCTTATATGCTCTGAGTATTTTTAGTGTCTCAAGGACATTTTGACAGGGCTGCAGCGATGATTGAACCTCAAAAGAACCCTTTCCATTATCGAGGCCTGTCACTCAAACCGCTGGCCCGTTCTGGTGCCTACCTTGAGGTTGGACGCCAAGCTGATGATGGACAGGTGGCGAAGCTTGTTCCTCTGTGCAGGGGTCAACTCTGGAAGAGACGCCGCCCTTTCTGGATGGGTAAAGAGGAGCAAAGAGAGAAGACAAGAGAGAAAACGGGCGAGATGTTAGGAGGTGTCGAGCTGTCATAAGTGACCGCTGTAGTACGGTGGCCATCGCTTTGAGGGATGACATTAAATAACGACGACACGCACGGGTGAGGGTGCCCATGCTGTCAGGGAGCATGGGGGCTCTCTAGTGACTAGCCGTGCCAGCAGGCCAGGAGGCAGCTCTGACAGCTCCTCTTGGGCTCCGCTACAACGCTGTTTGAAAATTAATGTGCTCCCTGTTGGCGTGATTGGGGGGGGGGGGGAGGGGGGTGTCGACAATAAAATAGGCTCTGCTCTTTTTTTTTTCCTGCGGGCTACCTTTTATTATTATTATTATTATCATCATCAGCATAAAGTTAGCTATAAATAATACCCCACCCCGAGTCCTGTTCAAGCTACATGATGCATTATATCGAGGGCCGGTTTCACTGCAGTGAGATTAGTTTGTTGTCCTTCGGGGGGGGTGCTGCCACCTCGTTTCGGTTCAACCAATTGGGTGACAGCTCATTGAGTTATGACCTGCCCCCCGCCCCCCTGTGATTGGGTCTGTAAAATTACCTGGCTGCGGTATCTCAGCAGATGCCTGCTTTTTGGTACCTCTGAGACAATGCGCCATAGAAATACAGCCAATAATAAAAAAATAAAATAAAAAATGTTCTGGAGGTCCCCACACTATTACTTATTTACACTGTTCTGCTGGTGCCACTGACATACCTTTGTAGTCACTATAGGTTCCATAAGCAAAGAGGTTGAGGAGCTGGTACACCGGGGCATGGGGACCTGTCTCCAACTGTGGTCCAGAGAGAAAGGGGAGAATAGAGAGGACAGGGAAGGGAGGGAGAGGGCAAGAGAGATAGGGAGTGGGCAGGGAGAAGAAAGAGAAGGAATGGAGGGAGGGAGGGGGAGAAATACAGCCAGAGTCAGTTGAAGAAAGGATGGTTTTATCTTTTGACCACCATGTTCGATTCTGAGGATGACTCTGGTTGAGAGAACTTAGAGAGAGAGTGAGTGTGTGTGTGTGTGTGTGTGTGTGTGTGTGTGTGTGTGTGTGTGTCCCAAGGTAATGTGTGTGAAAGGAGAGTATCTATGTATAAGTCTGTTTGAGTCTAACTCTGAGAGAAAGTATATATGTGTGTGTGTGTGTGTGTGTGTGTGTGTGTGTGTGTGTGTGTGTGTGTGTCTCCCAAGGTAATGTACTGTATGTGAGAGGAGTGTATTTATGTACAAGTCTGTTTGAGTCTGAGAGAAAGTATATCTGGGACACGAGGGATAATGTGAATATATACAGTATGTGTGTGGTAGGGGTCAACCAATTTTTTCTAGGGCTGATACCAATACTGATCAAAGAGACCAATAACCGATATTTGGAACTAGGGATTTAATGGTATGAAATTCACAGTACAGTATCCAACAATACCATAATGTTAAATACAGTGTACGTTATTTTACAGTATAGAAAAGTAATTGAGTTTTCTAATTCTTTTGTGTGATATGTCCCATTGAAAATAAAACATGCTTTGTTGAACTTCTCGGCAGCTATATCTGTTGGGAGGACTGGCTGAGACTGTCACTTAATAAGAATTGCTGGTCCACCTCCTCAAGGTCAATCTACCTTGAGGCCAGGCTAGCTCATTAGACCGTTTGCTCTGTCTATTTGGGATTATTTTGGGTTTAAACCAGATACAAACAGAGCCCATGGATATCACGTGGGCGATTTGCAAGCTTTACAACTTCTACAAGAGAGTTGCACCAGTGAAGGAGTCTCAAACCACAGAACTTAAGGTGCATTTATTCACAGACAACTAAACTAAACTAAACTGTACACACAGTAGTTTACTGGAGCCATGATTGGTGCATTCTAGGCCGGCCCCTTGAAAATGTACAATTTGGTTCGTAGAACCCACAGTCGAAGGAGATTCTTTGGTTTGAGCAGTGTTTTGTTTAGTTTTTCTGCCTATTGATTTCTTCTTATTTTGAAATCTGCCCCATTTTCTAGAGGAAATACTATTTCTAATGAAGCTGTCTCGATCCTAGTCGGAAATAAACAAAAGAACGTATGAACTGAAAACACCGAATGTACACAGTGTGTAAGTGCATTTTCTTTCAACCTCCGCAGCAGAAAGTGAGTCGTTTTATCTCATATTGGCTATTTGAGCCAGACTATAAAACTGTACTTTTCAGAGAGTGGTTGCTGCGTGTGCATGCATCACTTTAAATTGGCTTTTTAACCATTTTATTTGCAGATTCCGATAATTACACAAATGATGAATATTACAGCCGATAATACACTCGACCGATAATGGGTCGACCCCCAGTGTGTGAGACAGAGAGAGAGAGAGAGAGATCGTGGTGTGTGTATTTGTATGACAGAGAAAATGGAGAGTGCGTGTGAGCAGTGGTGGAAAGTAACTAAGTACATTTACTTAAGTACTGTACTTAAGTACAATTTTGAGGTATTTGTACTTTACTTGAGTATTTCCAATTTCCAATACTTTTACTTCTACTCCACTACATCTCAGAGGAAAATATTGTACTTTTACTCCACTACAATTACTTGAAAACTGTAGTTACTAGTTACTTTTAGATATAAATTATGATATCACGAAACATACATTAACCACTTTAGCCCTATTTTATACCTAGGCTATTTTCAAATATTTTTGTACTTTTACTTTTGGTACTTTAAATACATTTTGATGCCAATACTTCTGTACTTTTACTCAAGTAAATTTTGAATTCTGGACTTTTACTTGTAACAGAGTATTTTTATATTGCAGTATTGGTACTTTTACTTAAGTAAAGAATTTGAGTACTTTTTCCACCACTGCGTGTGAGATTGTGTGTGAGAGTAATAGTGAGTGTGTATGAGACTGAGATTATGAATGTATGTGTGTGTGTGTGGTACTGCACCTCTCTGACATTGGGCAGCTCCAGGATGTCAGAGAAGACGTAGAGGCCTGGAGTCTCCAGCAGAGAGCTGATAGCCTGGGCCAGAGCCGGGCCAGACAGAGACAAGAGTTGCTCCACCTCCATCTGACACCAGGGGGGGTAAACAGGGGGCAGAGAGAGATACACCATAATGGCTTAAGATTGTATCAGCATTCAGCATTGTACGGCTAACCTACCAGAGAGGCTAGATGGAAATGTTGGACCATAGAGCAGTGGTTTTCAACCTTTTTCTTGCCAAGGACCGCTAAATTGATATACATTTGGCCGCAGACCCCCCCATCTGAAAATGTTTGGTGCCAGGGACCCCAAGAAGCAGAATTAAAACATGATTGCTTTAAGAAAATAAATATTCAAAGATTTGCACACATTTTCACGATTTTTCAAAAAATAGCATATCTACGAGCTCATAGCACGGCACTCGGTATGCCGCGCTATGAGCTTGTAAATCTGCTATTTTTGAATAGCCAAAAGCTATGTGGTTAAAATGACGCTATTTTCACTGGGGAACTAATTTCACTGGGGACCCCCTGGTACCCCCCCTCCCCCCAAGGACCGCTGGTGGTCCCCGGACCACTGGTTGAGAACCACTGCCATAGAGAATAAGGTGGGGAAAATATTACAAATATTTTCATTGTATTCATTTCAAAAATACATGTTTAAACTTGATTGGTATAAATTTGGTATTTCTGTTTGCTTTCCACCACGTGCTTGTTGAGTTTGTTGAAAAAACATGTTTATTTCCATACTTTGGGGAAGAAGAAATAACCTTTTAAATTAGCATATTAGAGAAATGTATCACAGAAGAGCAGAATCAGAATCAGGATCATCTTTGGTTGAAATTCGTTTTTGTGCAAGCTCCGTCGTTTTGATTGTTTCCAGAAAGAAAATAAAGAAGAGGGTTGGGGGGACAGGGGGTCAAGAAAAAAAAGGAAGGAATCAAAAAAAGAGACAAAGTATCTACATATTTACACATAGCATATCCATCCAAACATTAGAGTAAGAGAGTAAGCCATCATGACCAAGCAGGAGGTTGAACATAATGGTTGTTGATGGCCATTCCGATTACTGTGGCAACTTAATCTGTGACCACACTTCCATTAGAGACAGAAAGAGTACTATACTTAGTAGACCGGACATCAGAAGTGTATCATATTGGACACAACAGGAGACAGTAAGGACATTCATACTAGGTCAGTGTATTCTTAACTCCTACAATACACCTTTAAGGTCTTGACTAAATTAAATGATTGTAAAAGTAGATTGTACATTTAAAAGAATACATTAGGTTATCACAAATCAACCCACAATTTAAGTACTCAATGGTATTAATGTATTTAGATGTTATTAGTATTGTGCAACCCAAGTGCAGACAAATCTAATTGCAATTACATCATTCTAAAACATTTCAGCAATTACTTTAAGTAGCCTATTCACCTTTACCCTGCTTCTTTGTCAGTTTCACTCTTTAATAATGTTTTATTGTATTTGAACGTTTTCTTAAAATGGGAGATTCCATGAAATGCCAGTCTACAATCCATGAATTCTCAATTGAGGAGTATATCGATTTACTGGGACACCACTGACATGTGTGAGTAATAACTTTTTCATGCTTTCCAAGCCACTGAACAACCACTAATGCCCTGCAGAAAAAGACACTGGAAAAGGAAAAGGATCAGCCCCAGACCTTAGCTTCTTAGACTATTAGACAGCACTAAAACAGATAAATGCACCAGAGAAACATTAAGAGCCGCTCGACCAAACCAACTCTTTCCATTATGTAAATTTTCACCTTAAAATTGCCCTGATGTCCACTAAAGTTTACATGCTGTCAAATGTAGTGGATGGCAGACAATGTACAAAAACATTTAATTAATAAAATCGAAATGCCAAGATGTTTTTGTCCCTCTTCAAAATAAAGAAAGTCACAAGAAACCCTAAACTGGAATATGCAAATTTTTCTTGCTAATCTCCACTGTGCTACCAATAATAATAACACAAATAAAAATAAATAAATATAACTTAAAGAAGAAAGAAAAAGATTACTTGTAAAATAATAATATGCAAATTAAGTTATCTAGACTTACTCCATGAATAGGCTACATATTACAACAAGCAGCTCCACAAGTATACAACATTCTGATAAATACACAAGGATGGTACACCCATCTCTTTTTGCATCTAAAGAGCCTCAAAATGTTTTGTCAGTGTGAGGGTTTTCTTTCTGTTTACTGAACTATTATGCTGACCTCTTGCACTTGGCTCACTCTTTGGTAAACCTTGAGTCAAGAGCGCATACTTTCCTAGGCCCCTATGAGCTTGAGCACAGCCTCAGACAGGGCCCTCTTGGGTTGTTCAGGGCATCCAGGCTTTTGCAGCCCAGGCAACTAAGCTTTGTTATGATGCTGTCATTTTTATCTTCTTTTTGTAAAGCCCTTTATAACTTTGTTCCAAAAAGGGCTATACAAATAAACGTTGTTATTATTGTCGTACACAACAGACAGTGTGTCAGTAAAGCCCATATGATTATCAAAGACTGCAGCAACTCCAACCCTGAACTGTTTCAGATGCTACTATCTGGCAAGCGGTAAAGCAGCCTTGAGGCCCGGAAAAGCAGGCCCAGACATTTTTTTCCTTCAGCAACCAGGCTTATGAACAATGGACAGTGGACACCAACTCTGCCTGTCACAACCACACACACACACACACACACACACACACACACACACACAGTGTATGTAGGCAAACAACTGCATACACAAATGAAAATGTATTCATCTGGATACATTTTCAGAACACAATCAGAGACATATTAATAACGGCCCTAATACATTTATTTGTAACACTTTATATTTGCCACAAATCTGAACGTGCTACATTGCATAAAAGTCAAGAAAATATATAAATAATAATAAAAAAGAATAAACGGCCTACAGGGTTGGCTGCCAGTAACAGCCTGTAATATTTCTCATCTATTTAGAACACAGTCTCAAACCCAAACTGCTCAATTGGAAATGCTCTTTTGGCTAACAGTGGACTGGAAACGTTGTGGATTACACTGGGCAGCTCCAATGCGTGAATGGCTGAGAAACCCTTTCCCTAATATCATCCTGGAAGACACCAACCCCATTAAGGAGGAAATGCTTCACTGGCTGAGAGTGATAACTCTGAATCATACAGTAAGAGTGGTAGTTGTTTAGTGAGACCAGGAAAATATTTAACTTTGCTTTATGCCATCGCAGTCAGCACCAATACAGAAGCTGGAATCCTGTTGCTGTTAGTTTTGCTTTGTCCCAAACTCACAATAAGTACATTATTAATTTCATTATTTACTATTATCATACTCAATCATAATATTGGGAGACAGATGAAAGTCTGAATGCCAGTGCATGATAAGAAAAATAGTGTCATATTGATACAAACAACATTTGCATTTGGTGTAAAAGAGAGTGGACGAGCATTACAATAATATAGATTAGATGTAATCCAAGTCCACATAAATGAATAATCAAGAATTGTGCAGGCGACAGGGGTGCTTACTGTATATAAATATACAGAGGAATACTGTGTAAGTAACATTTATTTTCAATTCCACCACAAATCAGTACATGTAACAATGTGAAAAGAGAGTAGTCATTCTTCTGCAGGCAGAAATTCTACCTTTAAAATTTGAGTTTAGTATTATTCATATAGCTCTGTAGTGTACGACCAAATCAATCTTCAAAGAGCATTTGTGGCAGGACTCCAAGACGGTCATTTCATTTTCATTTTCATAAGCTAATGTGTGAAGTTTGATAAATAAAAACAGACCATTGCAATAAGTGCTCACAGATGGTCAAGAAGAGCCACAGGACGTTGAAGTCAAATTAAATGGGACGTTGTATGACTCAGTGAGTGTTGCTGAGCCAAATTCCCTGCCCGGTGGGTGCTAGTGGGAAATATATCTTTTGGCAAACGGTACTGAAATAAACGACTTCAACAGAAGAACATAAAAAGACACGTAGCAGCAAAAGGCTAAGAGGTACCAAACCCACACTCCCACAGCCACAGAAAACATGTTAGTCGTGCATATGAATGTGTCATGCATGCTACCTAGCCCGGTGGCTAACAAGTACCGCAAGGCTTGAGCCAAAAGGCTGGGCCTCTTCTCCTTTTAAGCCTTTCTAGCAACAAAATGCACACCATTGTATCGTACGAACAACTGTTAATAGTGGCTCGAATGCACATTTTATTCAAAATAATACAAATAATGCAGAGAGGACAACGTTTTTACCTTATTCTGTCTGTTTGTGGTTGATAGCCTCTTATCTCGGTGGCTCAGTTCCGCTGTCACGACGGTCACAGCAGCACGTTTGACAACAACAGAGCGTGCTCTCCGATTGGGCTAAAGTGGAAAGTGGGCGGGGTATGTTAGCTGCCAGTCAGGGGGATACTGGGAACAGCGCCTCCCAGCGGTGATGTTGTCGACTGTACTCTGTACTGTCAGCTTTGGTACTTGTAAACCACACAGTGACAGGGAGGGAATGAGAAAGTAAAATAATGCCAGTGTATAGTGAAACTGAGTGGTTATGAAGTAGAGCTGTGCAGATAAAATGTTTTTTATTCCTTGCGGGGGATTTGTGTATTGGCTACCCTGTTACACTAATTTAGCCTAAACAGTAGACCTACCGCTCTCTTCTCTGCCATTCGTATTTACAAAAACAACTGGCAAGGCTGTATCAATAAGTATTTAGACAATATAGACATTGTATGAGTATTGACGTTCCCCAGCTGTTGAATGTTCATCAATTAGCTCAGCAGTTTGTTTATGCTGTCATCATCCTGCATCAAAATAAACATTTTAAATGCACTCAAGAGAAGACCTGATTTACTGTCAACACCACGCGTTGGAAAAGCTTCACACCATATCCCTCACTGGCAGTTATTTGTTGTTCGGTTGCCTTTAGGGGGTCCCTGGAACAAAATATTTGAGATGGGGGTCCGCGGCCAAATTCATATAATTTTGGGGGTCCTTGACATGAAAAAGTTCGAGAAGCACTGGACTAGAGTTCATGCAGTTTAGAGTTCATGCAGTCTCTGATCTTTCACTTCGTAAGTTGCCCTCGATAAGAAATGGGCTTAAATGCCTAAATTATACAGCTTAAGACATCTCTAATGGCTTATTGTAAACTGCACATCTGGGCCCCTGTCTAAAACACATCCATTTCTAATGACTGCATGAAATCTGGTATGCGTACAGTACAGCCCACACTATTGCAATCGAGTCTACAATGGCTCTTCATTTGTCTCCATAAATATTCATCCTTCACTTTGTGTGAGTATTCATTCCCTCTCATGTACATAAATCCTCCTTCATTTCTAGTTTCCAGACTTTCCAGTTATTGTTTTGTTTTTCAGTTCTTTGGTGATTGGTGATCCTGTCAAGCTGAATGACCTCCATTTGACAGAGACAGACATGTTTGTAGATGTGGTCATACAACACATCAAACCACGTCTTTGGCTGGCTGTCTTAACACATCACAATTCCACAAAGCATTCTGCTCCATGCTTTGCTACTGACTGACGGTTGTCTGAACTCCATTCATCCCAGGATGTGCATGTACGCA
The DNA here is from genome assembly GCF_963454915.1 of Gymnoscopelus microlampas. NCBI lineage: Eukaryota > Metazoa > Chordata > Actinopteri > Myctophiformes > Myctophidae > Gymnoscopelus > Gymnoscopelus microlampas. Next base: position 13,137,712 of record NC_139940.1, read on the forward strand.
CACACGCACACATGCAAGCTCGCAAAGAAGCATGCACACGCTTATTGAGCTCTGGTCTGACGTCGCAACAGAAACCATTGCCTAACAACAGCGATTTGCGCTGATCCGTTGCCTAACGACACCTGTCTAGTCCTTATATGGCATATTTGCAGATATGCTGAAAATGGGCATGTCCATATTGGTACATCATATGCCAACAAACACTGATGTCAGACATGTCCAGTCCATATATGGTCAATGATCATATCTGTGTGCCCGCCAGACACCTGCTGGTGATGTCACGGCTGGTGATGTCACAGCTGGTGATGTCACGGTACATGACCAAAGGACCTACATCTGCCCCCAGACCTCACAGCATCCATTTTGAACAACAAAGACACACCAGGTACGAAGACAGAGGAAATAATCAAGAGCCAAGCCAGAAACGATGGTGCTAGATTTGGACCTGTTTCGGACCGACAAGGGCAACGATCTAAAGGTCATTCGTGAGAATCAGACAAAGAGATTTAAAGATGTTACTCTAGTGGACAAACTTGTCGACGCAGATACAAAATGGAGAAAATCTCGCTTCGAAGTAGATAAGGCCAATAAGGCCAAGAATCTCTGCAGCAAGTGCATTGGACAGAAGATGAAGAAGAAAATGGAGTCGGATGTTGGAGTTGTTGGAGAGGATGATTCCTTACCTGAAGAAGCACAGAATCTAGAGGCGCTGACGGCTGAAACCCTATCAGCGCTGACAGTCACCCAGATCAAGCAGGTGTGGGGGCTGGCGGACGAGGCGATGCAGAAAAACAACAGCGAGATGATAAGGCTGGAGGCAGAGCGCTTTGAGTATCAGAGAGAGATCGGTAACCTCCTGCACCATTCTGTACCCATCAGCAACGACGAGGACGCAGGCAATGTGGTGGAGCGTACCTGGGGAGACTGCAGAGCCCAGAGGAAGCACTCCCATGTGGACCTGGTGGTCATGATCGACGGCTTTGATGGAGACAAAGGAGCCGTCGTGGCTGGCAGCAGAGGCTACTTCCTGAAAGGGCCCTTGGTTTTCCTCGAGCAGGCTCTGATCAACTACGCCCTCAGGATCCTTCACGGTAAGAACTACACCATGCTCTACCCGCCCTTTTTAATGAGGAAGGAAATCATGCAGGAGGTGGCCCAGCTGAGCCAGTTTGATGAAGAGCTTTACAAGGTGATTGGAAAGAGCATCGAGAAGAAGTCAGAAGACAACGACACGGATGGAAAGAGCATCGAGAAGAAGTCAGAAGACAACGACACGGATGAGAGGTACCTAATTGCCACCTCGGAGCAGCCCATCGCTGCCTTCCGGAGGGACGAATGGCTCAAGCCTGAGGACCTTCCCATTCGCTATGCAGGACTCTCCACCTGCTTCAGAAAGGAAGCGGGCGCCCATGGCAGAGACACCCGTGGCATCTTCAGGGTGCATCAGTTTCAGAAGATTGAGCAGTTTGTGTTGGCCTCTCCGGATGACAACAAATCGTGGGAGATGTTTGATGAGATGATTGCAACGACAGAGGAGTTCTACCAGTCATTAGGAATCCCTTATCGCATCGTCAACATTGTCTCTGGGGCCCTAAATCTCGCAGCCAGTAAGAAGCTTGACCTTGAGGCCTGGTTCCCAGGTTCCAAAGCGTTCAGGGAGCTGGTGTCCTGCTCCAACTGCACCGACTACCAGGCCAGACGTCTCCACATTCGCTATGGACAGACCAAGATGGACAAGACGAAGTTTGTTCACATGCTGAACGCGACCATGTGCGCCACAACACGTGTGATGTGTGCCATCCTAGAGAATTACCAGACAGAAGATGGCATTGTCATTCCAGAGAAGCTCAAGGACTTCATGCCCCCCGGTATGACGGAGATGATTAAGTTTGTGAAGGCCAGCCCCATTGAGCAGAAGGCTAAGAAACAGAAGGATGGAGGAATGAAGAAGCAGGGAGGAGACCACGGCCTGCAGGATGCGATGGAGAACATGTCTGTCAATCACTAAAATAAAAGGAGTGCAGTAATTAAGTAAAAAAAAAATATTCGCAATAAAAAAAACATTACATCCTTGGTTTACTAGCACCGTGCACAAGAACTTTGGCACTAGACAACTCAAGCTCCTCTTCCAGATGCATTTGCCCTATAGACATGCCGTAAAAATGATGAATGAGAAATATTCAGAATCCAATGGGTCTGGAATTGGATATTTATCAAGGCTACTATATGCATCTCAAAATTCAACAATACAGTACATCCTCGTCTCGCAGGTAATGCTGACTAACAGGGCTCTAGTAAAACTGCATAAGCTAATCACCTGTGTGCAGTACAGTACAGACAGTACATAAACATTGACAAAAGGCAACCCATTTCATCCAATAGCTCCTGGACTCCCCCAGAATCCTGTTTGTGGACTTCAACTCTGCTTTCAACAACAGCTCTGCTCTAAGCCAAGCTCACCCAGCCGAGCATCCACCTTGCACACTGATTCCCTGACAGACAGAGGATGCAGAATGTGAAACTAGATATGCTTGTCTCTGACGCTGGACTGACCGCTGCAGGGCTGTGTACTCTCTGCCCTGCTCTTCTGAAGCTGCATCTCGCCACCAATCTCTCGCCACCAATTGGTCAATCAGTCAGTCAACTGAAGACAGACACACACACACACACACACACACACACACACACACACACACACACACACACACACACACACACACACACACACTTATTCAAATACACACCAACAGACAGAATTATGTTCAAACCCACCACAAATTTATACCAACCCTTAAACACATAATAAACCCACTGCACACACATTTACATAAGCATTTCACATAAGCCCTTCATGCTCTCCCTCTCTCTCTCTCTCACACACACACACACACACACACACACACACACACACACACACACACACACACACACACACACACACACACACACACACACACACACACACACACACACACAATATTGGGCTATTGTGTTCCTTGGTTGCAGACGTTGGCTAGTACCCTAACCTTAGCTCACTGCTGCTTCCTGCAGAGATAGCCTCATTAAGGAACTTTCAACACCTGTGCTGGCTCGTAGGAGTGCTCTGGTGCCAGTAGGACGCCATTGCAGAGTTACTGCTGCTGCAGAGAGAGCACAAACTTCTAATGTGTTCTTGCACAACCCAAGTAGTCATTTCTCTTGTGCCTGGCTACTGGATGAGATTGTTATCTCTTTATGGCAGTGGCTGCCAAAATTGCCTTTGGTGGGTGGGGAAATAATTTAATCCTACTTTTTCCTCTATACACAAGTTTGGTTTGTTGAGTAAAGTAGCTCTTGTTAGTTTATTTGTGATTGGGAAGGTACAGTAACATTACATGCGGATACACACAAACGTGCAGATCGAAGGAAAACCTTGGGCTGAATTTCAATAAAATATAGTGTGTGGAAGGAAGTCTTTGTTCTGTTTTCTTTCAGGCCCTCTACTACTCACCTGTCCATAACTATAGTTGTGCAGTATTGAACAGTTTCTTCTGGACAGAGAAATGTCAGCTTTAGAAGCAGACAAAGGTACAGATAGCGTCAGGCAACACACATTATGATTGGTATTTGAGGGGTTTCAGGATACAGTGTAGCACAACAAAGCCTATTGCATATGCATAGCAAAAAGTGTCAGACAACTATTCTCACATAGAAAAAGAGGCTCTGAGTAAGGATGTACATTGGCCATGTTGTACAGACCATCTTGCAGCCACAGTATGATATCCAGTGCAAAACATCATGGAAATGCAGATGCATTATACCGATTACCTATTCAGCCAAAAGTGCAAGAATGTAACCCAGTTTTCAGAGTTTTGTTCATTGATGAGATGCTAATTTTGGCAAGGGGAAATGCAATGCTCACAGAGTGATTCAGTCTTGATTTGAATAAGGTGATGCACTCTACTCTGAATGGGTGGCCTAACCCTGTTACAGATAATGTACTAAAACCAGACTGGGAAAGACACACTGAACTCTAGTCTATAAAGAGTGATTGTGTAGAGTGGGGAATGTATACTGTATGTACACAATAAAACCTCAGTGTTCATTTGTATCTGTGACAGTGTACAATGTAAGGGTTCATTCAGTCACATTTGTACACTCTCAGAGTTAAATGAACACTGAGGTTTTACTGTACTGTATATGCCAGACAGGTAGATCTGGCATTCAGGTCTAGATCAGATGATTTAGCTATTTTTTACATTTTCTGAAACTTCTTTAAAGTATATGAAATAGGGCTTAAGTGGTTAAAGCCGTTGCAATGTGATGTTGTTGTTGTGAAAATTAAGGCCATTGCATGCAGCCTCTTAATCCGGACAGAGACATTGACATGCTAATGAGCACCTGGTTATTTAGAAATATTGTCAGTTCATTTTAGCAACAACAGCAAAAAAAAAAAATGCTAAAGGCAAGTTCATGGTGTTGACAATGTGTGTGGAAGAGGTGTTGATGACTAACAACACAACACACAGAAAAGGTTATGAGGCAGGCTATAACTCGAACAAATAAAAATGGGTCGCACTCAGAAATAGAAATAATATGCACTCCATATACTTAACAAGTCGAACACAAACATTTCGGCTATCCAGCTCTCATTAGTGTGTAGATAGCCAAAACGATCAACTTTTGGGATCAACTTGTGAGGCATATGGAAGAACAAAAGTCAACGTTTTTATTTCTGGGTGGCAGCTTGTGTGTGAAAATCCCAGTAGATCAGCAGTTTCTGAAATACTCAGACAAGCCTGTTTGGCATCACCAACCTTGCCATTCTGATGCTCAGTTTGAACTGCAGCACATGGCCTTGACTATGGTTACATGCTTAAATGCCTTGAGTTCATGTGATTGGCTGATTAGAAATTTGCGTTAAGGAGTGGTTGTACCTAATAAAGTGGCCGGTGAGTGTACTTGTACAGTATATCTTTTGATAATTTGACCTGTTTCTATCCTGTGTTTTTCTCCTGCTCTTACTCTATCTCTATGCTCCTCCCATCCCGTCTCACGAAAAAAAAACTACAAATGATGGAGCGCACACACACAAAAAAATAATTTCATCCACTTATTTACACCTGTAAACTTGTGATGTGACAATAAAGTAGATTCTGATTCTGATTGTAGTCAATTGGTTATTTTCCGTAAAGAGATTTGGTGTTGAGGGAAACAAGGAGAGGACCTGGTATAGGGGACCCAGGTCATCTACTGGCTTCAAGTGGTTAAGTGTTGTATGTCACTGAAGGCAGAATGAAGGGTAGGCGGCCATCTATGGGTTTTATCCAGCCAATAAATAGGTAGATTTGGGGTTGGGGCTTCTGCTGAACTGATTTGAATTTAATTACCTTTTAGTTTAATTGTTTATTCATTAGGATCCCAGTTGGCACGTAAATGCCAGCTTGTCTTCCTGGGGCCCGTACAACATTAAAACAAGAACAAAATAAAATGTGTCCTAGTATACTCCTTTAAACACAAAACAGAAACAAAACATCTGCTCTCACCAGTGGCTGAATCAATCAGTGACAAAACAAAGCAAAAACAGAAAAGAGTGCACAGGGACAGATAAAAGAAAATTAAAACTTCAAACCATTAACATAAAAGTACACAAAGGATGAAGAAAAATACAAAAAGAGGGTTATATAAGTAAAAGTTTGGTTTTCTAAAAGTAATTTAATAAAAACAGGATTCAATTTTTACAGTGTGGCACATAGCGGGCGAGCCGTCTAGAAGAGGAGTATAAATTAAAAGTCAGACATTTTCCTCTAGGCTTATGTAAACCAGTTCTATGATTTCCTTGCACTCAGTTTACAGTCCAAGAAAGTACAATGTTTTGAATAACTAAAAGATAAAGGGATAAAGCATCTGTGACACAAAAAATAAAAGTTTTTTTTTTCATAGCCTCTGTACAATGTATTCACCACAAAACAGATAATGTGTCTCAGGCAAACAAACAGTGGCCTACATACTGCCCGTACTGTAGCCTATACAAAGGCATATAACACATACTGTGTCAGTAAACAATTCATGATTACTAGAACATTCTGTTTGAAAACAGAGAAAGTACTGAATGCAGTAGGCTATGTTTTAAAATCAACATGCTACTTTTCTCATTAGCCTACTTTTTTAGTTCATGTAATTGCATTGCCATTTCTAATGTTGATGGACACAATTCTGTGACCCAATAGATGGCCGCAGTCCAGTTTTGGGTCCCAAGCCACATCCCAGGACACAGCACTGGGGGTGCACCTATGTTTGTGACAAGCTGCTCGGACCGGAGTCCCTCAGGGCTCTATACTAGTGACTTTTCAGTTTTCACTCTTCACTCTACAGTACATACAGTAAAAAGTGTCACAACGTGTCACGTTGTGACACGTTATTTCTGTGTGCAGATGCTGCATATGGCCAACTTTGCCAAGTGAAGCACAATAAATGTGATTAAATAAAAGCAAACATTGATTTTAATGTCATGTGGTCTTTAAGGATTGTGAGGGTTGCAGTGCTGTAGAAGTATGGTAGGCTATAAGAACATATTTAAGTTGGAAACGGCAGGCATTGAATTATTTTACCCTTGAGCCACCATGGTGCAGACCCTGCCTTGTTCGCTTCAACTAAGGAATTACATTTAAAGATGAGACTGAGGCAGACAGCCATTTTTCAGTAAGTTATTTCAAGTTCAGTTGCTGTATTTTGAATTGCTGCATTGCGCACACAAATTACTGTACACAAAATTGCGAATGTGTCCAGAAGGCAAATCAATAAATAGCATCAATATGAGAGACACTGATGAAGTGAACCTAACCTGAAGTGCTAGCTTGGCAACAGCTGCAGTTTCAAACTATCAAATGCTGTTAAGATACCAGAGGCGCAAAGTAACTACGGTACATTTACTTAACTTAAGTACAAGTTTGATTATTTCCATTTTTTGATACTTCCGACTTTTACTCCACTACATCTCAGAGGCAAATATTGTACTCTTTACTCCTCTATAATTACATGACGGTTTAGTTAGGCTTACAGTTTAAATTTATTGTTACAAAACACCACTTAAACCCTATTTTATACTTTGGCTATTAAAAAATTTAAATAGGCTACTAAGTATATTTTGATGCCAATCCTTTTGTACTTAAGTTTTACTCAAGACAAATTTTGAATACAGCCCTTTTAATTGTAACAATGTATTTTTATATTGTGGTATTGGTACTTTTACATCAACAGCTGGGAAATAAATACACACAAACATAACGAGTCTCACCGTCCAGCTGAGGCTCTCTAAACATTGTCATGCAGCTTTAGTGAGGTCTGCCACTACTGTGCTTCTGAAGGTACAGTAGGTGGTTGTTCAGAAGCTCTGTATTCAATTAGGCTTCTTACATTTAACAGAACTCCATGCTTGAAAAGTGTGAAAGGAAGAAAGAAAGAAATGACAGCTAAACCAACTTTTAAAAAATGAATTGAAAGAAACATTCTTGATTTTATTTATTTATAGTAATGATGTCAAATGTACTGTAACAGTGCCGGGGGTGATGGTGCCTCTCTATCTGATGACTCATTCGGTGATGACAGACTGTTTGGCAGGTATTGGTGGTGGTGGCATCGTCTTGTCTGCCACTCTCTTTTAGTCTTTTTTGTCAGTTTCTTTTTAAAGGTGTTTTGTGAAAGAACATCTACAGCTATGAGACTTATACTGAAATAATATATACTTATTAGCATCACCTGTTCATTTTGAGCTTACATATACATACAGTATATGGTGATGGATAACAATAGTTCACGGATTGATATAATACAAATTGAGATGTGAATGTTTGTTTAATGTGCATGTGATTATTATTGATTTTGTTCTGTCATATAATTATAGTTTCAATGAACGGGTCAACCACATCTCCTTTTTCTGTGTGCGTGTGTGTGTGTGTGTGTGTGTGTGTGTGTGTGTGTGTGTGTGTGTGCGTGCGTGCGTGCGTGCGTGCGTGCGTGCGTGCGTGTGTGTGTGTAAACAGGAGCAATAGTCTGAAAGACTGAGCATGTGAGAGAAAGAGACAGGGAGATATTATCATAGTTTCAATGAACGGGTCAATCACATCTCCTTTTTCTGTGTGTGTGTGTGTGTGTGTGTGTGTGTGTGTGTGTGTGTGTGTGTGTGTGTGTGTGTGTGTGTGTGTGTGTGTGCGTGCGTGCGTGCGTGCGTGCGTGCGTGCGTGCGTGCGTGCGTGCGTGCGTGCGTGCGTGCGTGCGTGCGCATGCATGTACAGTATGTGCGTGTGTATGTGCGCACATGCGTGCGTGCGTACGTGTGCATGTGCGTGCATGCGTGCGTGCGTACGTGTGTATGTGTGTGCGTGCATGCGTGCGTATGCGTGTATGTGCGTGCGTGCGTGTGTGTATGTGGTGATAGATGATACAAGGACTCTCCCGGCAGTGTTTGTTTTAAATGAGGGAGCATCCCTACCAGAGCCTGTTATCTGGCCAGGCTGCCAGGGACTCCGACTCCTGCAGGAGGAATATTTCACAATTATAGACTTTGTGCTTTTTCAATTTGATGACCCCCAGCGGACCAAAGAGAATGGTTTATCTGTTTTATTGCCAATTATAGGTGTCCAAAAGCACATAGTACAAAAATAAAGTGAGAGTAATTAGAGAGAGCGAGAGAGCTATTACAGCGTGACAGAGAAAGATAAAGACGTAGAAGAAGATGTAGGAAATGAGAGAGGAGGGTATAGATAGAGTCAGAATCATAGTCTATATCAGAATCAGAAACAGAACCAGGCGGACCCAAGCAACCAGACAGCCAGGACTGTCTGCAGAGCAGCACACAATCGGTTTGACCTAAAGATAGAAACAGACAGACAGACAGACAACTATGCTGTCTAGACAGGACTCAAACAGGCATTGAAGCAGACAGACAGATCGGTGAACATCTCGGTAGGCAGACAATAATATCAGAGGCAAGGAGGCAGGCAGGTGGGTAATACAGACAGGCAGAAAGATGTGACACAACCACTTAAGCCCTATATTCTTTGCTGTCCGGACTCCCCCGGGGAATATACAAGGCCCCCTCTTTTTTTGCCTCTACACTCTTTGCCGAAAATAGCCTCACAACACGTCATGTTGTGAAGTTGTAGATCTGCTGTTTTCGCAGAATGTTCTCCACAGAATAATAAGGACGCCAGGGTTCATGTGGTTAAGAGAAGCAGGAAGCCAGGTGGGCATTAGGAAGCCCGGTGGATTGTTTGGCCTTCTTTATTTGCAGAGCGTGACCAGTGCGATGCTGGCACAAATGGAGGCCAGGAGGCCAATGAGCATAAGGACGGTAAACTGACTCGTTAAACACTCAACGGCCCCCTTCATTCCCTGGGAGCCTGATTAAACACAACGCACAGCTCAGTTCACACAACAGCACTCCATTCACTAATGGGCGTCCTATGTAGGATAGATTAGTATCATCGTATATAAGGAGATAGTAGGTAACCATTAAAGCTAAGTGCGACAGAAATTACTGCGGGTGAAGTTGTTATGCTTTCATTTTTGTTTATGGCCCACTGTAACTCATGCAGACATGCACTGTAGACAAGCACTGTACACGTACTACACGCCCGAATACACATAAGAGTACATACGCAAAAATGCACACAGTGATAGGCACATAATTTAATTATTATTGTATTAATATAGTTTAGTTATCAGCTTGCTTCTTGCCCAGATGCACAGATTGGAGGGCCGGCCTTTAATTTAATTTAATAATGTATATTGTATGATTCTTTCATTGCTTGATGGTATGGCAGACTGACCCCTTGTGGTTCAGAGACTGGAATGAATATATTTAAAATTATTTAAATTATTATTAATTATTATTATTTACACCACTACATGTATACTGTATACTATATAATATATATATATATATATATATATATATATATATATATATATATATATATATATATATATATATATATATATATATATATATATATATATATATATATTACCAGGGGGGTTGTACACTTTTGCAAGGCACTGTATGCATTTTACATTGTCTAAAGTTCTGATCCTAGAATCATCCCTGATGCTCTCCTTCACTCACTCTCTGTATGGCTCCCCCCCCCCCCACACACACACACACACACACACACACACACCGCGCTTGAGGCGTCCTCAGTGAACTCCTGCATTGTTGCGTAGTTCTCTATGTCCTCCATGATTATTTCTCTCCTTTTAACACTTCCCTTTTCACTGCCTCCACTCTTTATTCCCTATTTGGTCCCTACAGAAATATCTCTGTTTCTATGGTATAAGAGCTCCAGACCCTCTCCTCTCTCCTTTATCTCAAGCTATTTGCAGAGATAAACAATAGCCCTATGACACCTTCACTCTGGCACGTAGCCAGAAAATAAGTATATGTCTATGTCTCAGTTTGATGAATCCATATGTCATCTCTCTGTTTTGTTGCACCGAAATGTCACTGGAACTGTAACACCCTCAGTTTTCTACGTACTCTTCCCTCTAGGAGTTTTCTGCTATTGAGACAAAAAAGTTCCAGAAAAGTGGTCTGGATACAGTGTGCGTGCGTGCGTGTGTGTGGCTGCGTGCGTGCGTGCGTGCGTGCGTGCGTGCGCGCGGCGTGCGTGCGTGCGTGCGTGCGTGCATGCATGAGTGAGAGAGGAAAAGTATATGGTGAAAGGCCAGGCATGGAGAATGTAAACCGTCTTAGGCCATAACAAAAACGTAATGATGCAGTGCCAAAAAACATTTGTTTTGTGGAACAAAATCCAATAACTCCACAACAGGAGTGAAAGCATGTCTGCTCCCTTTCTGTTTTAATTAGTGTGAGCAGCAAACCCGCACACAGAGAAGAGCTGACAAGGTATCTGCAGTGGCTCAGGAGGTAGAGTGGCCGTCTGGGAGTCGGGAGCTTCCAGGGTTGATCCCCGGCTCCAGTGGCCTTGAGCAAGATACTGAACTAGTGTGGTAGTTAGAGGGAATGTGCATGTGTACTTTCCACCTGATGTCAACCTTCTCTCTTGCTGCCCCTGGCCAGCCATCATGGTGAACCGGGAAACAGCCTGGAGTGTAAGTCTTCCCTTGTCAGTAGGGCTGGACAATATATTGATATTATATCAATATCGCGATATGAGGATAACGTCTTGATATTATATGGCTTAGGCCTAAGTGTTATCGTTTCTTGGTGCTAAAGGCTGCGTTACAGTAAAGTGGTGTAATTTTTTTTAAATCTTCATTATATTATAATATTATATTATTATATTTTGCGGAAGCACCAATAGTCATCCCCACAATGGCGTCACAAAAGCAATATTGAGGTTAGTCAGAAACACCATGATATCGGATTTTTACACACTGTACTCTCCTCGACCGAGGCTCTAGCCAATGGTTATTTGTGGAGTGCGTAAGGGCATTGCTGGCACAAATGGAGGCTACGAGGTCAAGGATAATGACAGTGAAATGACACCTTAAACACTCACCCTCAGTCCCTGAGGGCTTGATTAACCACTTAAACCCATTCATTGACTGAGGTCACCCAGGGCTCCAATAGGCCCCCTCCATTTTCCCTCCACACCAAATCTCTTCTTCGGAAATACAGTAGCAGATCTGTAAGCTCACCAGGTGACGCAACACAGCGTGTGTGCTTGTAGAACTGCTATTTTTTCCAAGGTGTCCTCAGTGAACTCCCACAGACGTGCGTTGTTCTCTCAGTCCTTCTCTTCTTTCAACACTTTTCTCTATTCACTGCCTCGACTTTTTATTCCCTATTTAGTCCCAACAGTAATGTCTCTCTTTCTATGGTGCTGTATAAGCTCAAGACTCTCTCCTCTGTCCTTTATTGCAGAGATAAACAATAAACCTATGGCACCTTCCCTGGCATGAACCCAGCAGATAAAGATAAATAGATGAAATAATTATGTTCTGTGAATACAAATGGCTGTCTTTATGTCAGTTGTCTCGGTTGGTCTGGGAAGATATAAGGCTGAGGGAGCCCGCCCTCACAAGGTCCTCTGTAAACACATCTCTCCAGACTCCACCTCACCCCCCATAGCACTCTGTTTCAGCACAGTACTTCTCTATTTAGACATATGCTAATTACACTAGTTATCCAGATGTATGTTGTACAGTTGTTCAAATACGCAACATTATTTAGATAGATGTACTAAGCAGTTTGCTTGTTCACAGATGCTACAGTAAGTATATACTATTTAGATAATGTTGTTTAGACATACGCTAGATTTGAAGTTTACGTACTTGCTACTATCTAATGTAGATACTTTGTAGCACTTATATACTTTGCCGCACGACAAATGGGGAAGATAGCCTCTCACAACTGTTGTGAAGATAATGACATGCTCAAAATAGGGATGCCAGGTTGAAAGTGGTAAATTGTTTTCTTGGCACTGTATTAGACCTTAGGGCCTGGAGGAGGCTGCTGGTGACCGTACCACCTGGCGGCAGTGCTGCGTAGATGGGACTCACAGTCTGGAGGAGGAGAGGACAAACAGCTGGAGACAGCATCACTACCACTACACATGCCCACCCCCACCTGCTATCAAACAGGTGAGTCCAGGATTGGACTGTTCAGCCATCAAAGAACTTATCACTGATGGACAGAAGTAGAAGTTGCCCTCAGATTCGATGGACAACTGTAAGCAAGCAAGCGTTAGTGTATGCGTTGGTGTATTACAAACACGCACGCACGCACGCACGCACGCACGCACGCACGCACGCACGCACACATACATACATACAGAAATAGACACACACAAAGACATATTTGTACTACTGCAAAGTATCATGCTGACTCATGATAGTTAACAATTTGTCTTAGTATTGTAGCTATTCTTTAATATTTGTAGTTATGCTACAATGTTGAACGAGAACCAAAGAAGTTGACTTGTATCGAAGATTTAACAATACAAGAGAGAGAGAGAGAGACAGACAGACAGACAGACACACAGACAGACAGACAGACAGACAGACAGACAGACAGACAGACAGACAGACAGACAGACAGACAGTTGGAAAGAGTGAAGGCGTGAGACGAAGCATCACTGCGGAACCAAGGTTCTGTTTGTTGATCCAACATGGCCACTCCGTAACCAGTGTGAGATGTTGCACCATCTCGGACTTTCAGAGTCTCCACTTTGATTCTTATCCATATTTTCTGCTTCAATCTGTCCCAGTTCCAGTGTATTTTTGTTGTTGCAATCTTTACTTTCAATTTCACCCCCCCCTCTCTTTGACACACATATAAATCTTTCTCTTTCTCCCTGTCTCTCTTGAAAAATATAATGAGAATAGAGTGAGTTTGGTTTGTTGGCAAGCAAGCTCATATACACACGTGTGTGTGAGTGTGTGTGTGTGTGTGTGTGTGTGTGTGTGTATGTGTGTGTGTGTGTGTGTGTGTGTGTGTGTGTGTGTGTGTGTGTGTGTGTGTGTGTGTGTGTGTGTGTGTGTGTGTGTGTGTGTGTGTGTGTGTGTGTGTGTGTGTGTGTGTGTGTGTGTGTGTGTGTGTGTGTGTGTGCACGGGCGCATGCACATGCTTCTCTGTGTGTACATGTGTGTGTACGCATATTCTGCATAATATTCTATACTCACTCACAGTGAGGTACACTCCATTATTGCAAGAGACCCTGTGTGTGTGTGTGTGTGTGTGTGTGTGTGTGTGTGTGTGTGTGTGTGTGTGTGTGTGTGTGTGTGTGTGTGTGTGTGTGTGTGTGTGTGTGTGTGTGTGTGTGTGTGTGTGTGTGTGTGTGTGTGTGTGTGTGTGTGTGTGTGTACGTGTGCGTATGCATGCTTGCATTATGTCTTAATGCTGTACTGTAGTCGTAATTCTGCAACCATCAACTTCCTCTTCTACCAATCACTCCCTGTGGTTTTTGAGGAGTCTGCTGACTGGCTTCAGGCAGGCTGTGGAGCCCGGGGCCACAACGCAGGGAGGGACACAGTTCCTCCCTGAGGCTGCAGATGAACTCAGTGATGTGTGACCACAACACCAAGATGACACATTACTGGTACACTAGTAACAATTAAACTAAACAAAGAATCTCGAGAGTGTAGGTCATCAGTAGGGCGTACAGTACAAGCCTACTGCTAGTTGTCTGTGCTATACCAGGAGGATGTTAGTTGAACTCACCCTGTTAGTTCTTGCCATATTTTAGCTGGCAAATGAGGGACCTGGGGTGAGTTATCAGGTAAATGCAGTTAAACCCAGCTGGTGCAAAACCAACACGATGGGTTCTTAGAGGAACAGGGTTCAAGAACCCGCAATGCAGCGCGTTGTGAGCTTGCAATTTAAAAAAAATGTTCTGTTGTACAACGGTGTCATGTAAATATTTCGTTGTCTACAACACCTCCATCTGTACTACAGATGAACTGTAATTTACATTATATTATAAATATTGTTTGATTGATTGATCGATCGATCGATCGATTGATTGATTGATGTACTTTATTTAGTAAGACATGAGAACAACAGTACATGGAAGTACAAATTCACAATACAAGGTCTACTAAACTGGAAGCTAAACTCATTAAGCACTGAGCTTGTTTAAGATGAGATCCCCATGCACACAAATCATGATGACATATAAGAGACAGACAGATATACACACTACTATACAGAACGTCATACAATCAGCTTACAGGTTACTGGTACGAAGAGTGAAGAATATGTGCAAGAGAAGAAAAACAACGGGTTAAGACTTAGACAGGGGCCTTTTTCGAATTGCAGCCTCCTGAAGGTGTATCTTTAGGGCAGTTTTGAAAGTGAGTAGGGTTTTACACTCCTTTACTCCTTTTGGTAGGGCATTCCACATTTTTGTTGAATAGCATGAGAACTAGTTCATTGCCTTTGTTGAGCCAAATCTGGGTTGAACATGATTCGTGGAGCTGCCTCTGGTGTTATGATCGTGGACTTCATTAACGTTTTGTAAGTATTTTAACAAATACAGGGGGATACCAATGTTGTGGTGTATCGTGAAGACCAGGCCCATTGTAAGTTGCTGTACTCTGTCCTCAACCCTAAGCCATCCAATCCTAGCAAAATGAGATGGGTTTTGTGATTGAGGCCAAGAAGTAGCCTTACTAGTTTGTTTTGGGATGTTTGGAGCCTTGTTTTTAAGGCCTTGCGGTGTTGTGATACCATGAGGAGCATGCATAATCGTAATAACCTTGTATGTAATAACCCTGCAAGAATCTTCAGAGTATTCTTACTGATTACACGACCAATCCTATACAGAAAGCGTGTTCTTTGGTTGACCTTTTTGATCACTCTTTTGCCATCTTATCACCGGAGAGGTTTGCCTCCAAGATGGAACCTAGGTAGGTAATTTCCTCCTTTCTTGTGATAACATCATCACCCGATTTGATCGTGAAACTCTCAGCCTTGCTAAGGAAAGGCTTCAACACACAGCAATTCAACATCTTCTCATGGAGTGATGCTTTAGCCATCATGCACTTCTATGATCAGCTACATTAGTAAGCTACAACACACAAATGATTATACATTTTTACATCTCTTTATTGAGTTTTCCAAGTTGCATATACTTATAAAATCACTTTACAAGTTTACAACGCAAAACTGATCTCTCACCTACTGTACTCACCCACTCAGCTCGTACCCCAAGTAAGTAAGTAAGTAAGGCATGTCATTATAGGTAAAACAATTTCAACAGAATTCCCCAAATGTCGAAACCTTTCCAAAAATCAAAAAAACGATCTACAAGCTCACAGCGCCTTGCGCCGCAACACTTTTTCAGCTTGTAAATTGGCTATTTTGTCACAAACCTGGACTAAGTAGGGCTTGTAGGGCTTAAGTGGTTAATTGAGTGCGGATGTTCCTTTATTATATTTATCTTAAGTGGTTAATGGCATGACATTTCAGACTGTCCATTCAACAGCTGTAATAATAAACCAACATAATAATTGCAATAGTAAAGAAAAACACATAAAATATTAATAAAATATGGAGAGGGGTAAATAGAAGGTTTCAGCATACAGCTATACACATTTTGTCTACACATTCTTGTCTTGTGTGAATTGAACCTTTCATTCCCTTTGGGAACATTTTATCGTCTCTAGGTTTAAATGAAACATGACATCTTTCAAACATCAACCATGAGTAGCTGGAGGCTTATTGGGAAACAAGTTGTACTTCTCAGCTGAAGATATCGAAAGAAATGACTAGAGTGCTTACCCTCCTCTTTTTTCCCTCTTCACTGAATCTGTTCTGTGAAAATACTTAGCAGATCTACAATCAAACACCACGGCACAATAACGTGCGTTGTGAGATTGTAGATCGGCTAATTTCGCTGAATGTTCACCTCTTTTCACACACCTGCCCAGACATGCCCAGAATAGGGTTTACAGTGGTTAACTAGAAAAGTTTGCACCTCAGAGTGCAGATTTCCACCAGGCGAGGTTGCCTACCCAGAGCTGTGGTGTAACCTGTTATAGCACCATCATGAGGCCGATTTAAAACATTTGGGATGGTAGATCTTCCTTGGCCTACTTGGCAGTGTGTGCAAATGCGTTCATGATTTGTGGCATTTTGTGCAAAACGAGCCCCTCCCGCAAAACTTTGGAAGCCAATTGTAGCCAATTGTATCGGAATGGAATCTGAAAAATCTGACAGATAAATCTTGATCACGTGACTACAAAGATAAGGTGTACCAATTTGAGTGAGTTTTGGACAAAATCTGTAGTAGAAGAAATTATTTTTTAAACAAAAATCGGCCTCATGATGGTGCTTTAACAGGCTGATTTGAATAATTGTGAATTGGCAGTGGTTCTTCCTTGGCCTACTGGGAGTGTGCATGCAAAGTTTCATGCTGATCGTTCCAGCGGTGCCCGAGATGAGCTGGTTTACGTATGCCAAAACAGAGGTGCTTTCTAACTCAAAATGCTTTTCGAATTGCAACCAGGGAGTTACAGGATTATTGGCTGAACTGCCAGCAGAGCCTTGTAAAGCAGAGGAAGCTAAAGGGAAGGCATAATTATTAGACTCTGCTTCAACCCAGTCTGCTACATTTTCCTCAGAAACCTTGACCCCAAAAAGTACCTTTTGAATATTACTAGCCAGTAATAATACAAAAAGGACATTCTCCTTCCTTCTAAAGAAATGCCACCTGACAGCTTATTGTTCCAAATACTGTACATTTGTAGAAAATAATATAAATCAGAGCACATTTTTTCTTTGGAATAAATATTGGAATGTTTTGGAAGATATGTTAGAATTATAGGGACTATGCACATTTTATTCAAATTCATGCAACCAGCTACTGATAGGGGTATGGTGTGCCAACGTTCTAAACCAAATAATAATATAAATATTTGAATATCCTTTAAACTCATTTGTAGACATTCTACTTTATTACTATAATACATTATATACAGAGTGAACGTCACTATCATCAAAAGGATCTTGAAGCCACCAAACAAGAATATAATCAATATTAGAATAGAACAGCAATGACAAAAAAATAATTGGAGTGGCAGGACTTACAAAAGCCTCTGACATACAACCTAAATGAAAAAGAATACAGCTAATGTCAAAGCTCCATTATGGTTTGTAATTTTCACAAGCAATAATGGTGAAAGCTATGAAAAGTAAACGAGCATCATTACTGCGTTCCCTGCTGAGGGCTGTACAATCAAGTGCTAATAGCATTTCATACTATGATACAACAACAAAAAACATAATAAAGACATGTTATGTTTGTAATCATCCAAACGGGTTGCTACATTGGTGAAATGCAGTCCTGAAATCATACAGTCTGATCTAAGCATCTCAGCATGTAAAACCTTCATTTCAGAGTCAGTCCTGGATTGAAAACAGCAGCCAGAGGCACACCATTTAGTCAATCATGACTGAGATACTGGCCTCATGTGGGCCAAAGTTCAGTTGCTCAGTTCCTCCTCACATGTCTTTCTGGAACAGGCTATGTCTTGTAGAATGCTTTTGGTTTGGGGCTGACAAATAAAAACAGAATTTGAGGTGTGCACAGAAGAAGATCATGGCAGCAAAATAAAATAATGATAAGGTCGTGGCTCCTGAACCCGTGCCCAATTTCTACGAGCTCAGAATTGCGGTCATGCAATCTCAGTAGCTAACTGGCTAACCGCTGTCCCAGATGCATGGCCTGACCTTAACCACACCGAACCCATACATACGCCATACCTAAACTTAACTATCTCTAACCTAATGCCTAAAACAACATTTTGACGTTATACCTGATGTTATAGTACAGTAGGTCATCTATAATAATAATAATAGTAATGATAATAATAATAATGTTTCAGCTACTCAGAGTACAGTTTTATCTACTCACAGCAGCCCATACCCAAGGCCAAGGGCGTAATAGAATTTTGGTGTGTGTGTGTGTGTGTGTGTGTGTGTGTGTGTGTGTGTGTGTGTGTGTGTGTGTGTGTGTGTGTGTGTGTGTGTGTGTGTGTGTGTGTGTGTGTGTGTGTGTGTGTGTGCGCGTGTGTGCGTGTGCGTGTGGGTGTGGGTTATCATTTGACCTGGCAATAGTACTCACTTTTTGCATTTGCAGAACCGATGCCTGTTGTGCCTCGGCGTCCTCCTCCTCTGTTGCCAAAAAGAAAGAGGAAGAGAGAGAAAGAGAGTGAGAATCAGATAGAAAGAGAAAGTGAGATACATTGGGACAGAAAGAGATAACGAAAACAAGACAGCAAGAGAGAGAGAGAAAATGTGACATAGAAATGAATGATGACAAAGATTCTTACATACCTGTCTGTGTCGTCGCATGAGGATGACAGTGAGGATGAGGGTTAGGATGATGATGGCGGTGATACCACCTATGGTCAAATACAGCCAAATGTCCACTGGGGCTCTCGCTGTGTACAACAGAGACGGAGACAAATATCAGAGTCAACATGCAACATAAAGTATAAGCAGAACTTTAAAGGGATGTTTCACCTAAGTGACCTAATTTCATGAGGTTGTAAGGTTGTATTTGGTTGTAAGGCTTCACTTTAAATGTAATTCCTAAAAAGAAACAAGCTAGTAAGGAGGTATAAAACGTATTTAGCTTCTCTTTTAGCCTAAACAGGCTATTGTTTTAAATGTCCTACATTTCCTACATGTGAATCAATCAATCAATCAGCAGTCTAGGCCTACTGCATGTGCCCAGTATTCATAGATCATCTCCAATGTTCATCATTTCACTAAACCGTTTATCATTAATGAGTGTAACACTGATGACATTGATGTTATGACAAATTCAAAGCTCACATAAAACATGGGTTAGTGCAAGACAGCTTATTGTTTCGGGGCAACGTGTGTGTGTGTATGTGTGTGTGTGTGTGTGTGTGTGTGTGTGTGTGTGTGTGTGTGTGTGTGCGTACGTATGTACGTACGTAGGTACGTGTGTGATTACGGTATGTGCAGAATAAGTTGTAGGTTTTTTTTCTGGTGAAATGTATCTTTAAATAGTCTCTTGAATTTCTACAGTATTAAAACTGTGACCACAGCTGTGTTCCGTGTATCAGTCACTTCCTGTTCTTCTTACTTCCTTCCTGTACACCTACCGATCTTGAGTGTGATGTCGGCTGATGTCACCACCGTTTTGTTCCTAACCAGCTCACACCTCCACCTCCCGGCGTCTCCTTCGCTCACCGCCGCGATGGTGAAGATGGGGGTGTGGGGCTGGGGGAGGGTTTTCACTGATGCTTCATGGTGCGGTGGCTGCCATTTCACTTGTAGGTCAGAGGCCAAGGCGTGTCCAAGGCTGCAGGTCAGGTTGACCTGTTGGCCCACTCTTAGCCCTGTATCTAGGGACTGTTGTGGGGAGGAGGAGACTAAGGAAGGAGGAAGGAAGGAAGGAAGGAAGGAAGGAAGGAAGGAAGGAAGGAAGGAAGGAAGGAAGGAAGGAACATACAAACAAAGAAGAATGGTCAAAAACGTTGTTACCCTTTATCCATATCCATATCAAAAGTATAAATAATTCACAGGAACCATGACAACGCAGCATGACAGAAATTTGGACTCCCCACAAGGCTATGAACATCTGTTAGTGGGAGGTGAATGAGAAATGCTCACCACGTCTTTACTGTCAAGAGTGCCCTTGAGAAAAGCACTGAACCCCAGCTGTGCTGCTACTGTATGCCTGCTTAATGCCCAGCAGTTTCACATGTACTGTCACTGACTGCAGTTCCCAAGGTGGGTGCGCATGGAAAGTATGCACGCGTGCACGCACACACAAATCTCTCTTTTTCAGTTAATAGCCCCTAACGCCAACTGCTTCTTAGTGCTAGAATGTGTTCATAATCGGCTGGGTTAAATACGAGTTAAAGCGAGGGAAAGGATTGAGTGAAGTAATATATTATAAAGACGACACAAAGGCGCACAAAGGATCCAATTATAATTCACTGTGCCGCTGCATTCCTCTGGTAGAATAGAGGCTCATTATTTGGTATTAAAACAAATGGAGGCAGACAAGTGTATTAGCCACTGAATTAGACACATGTCCCAACAGGGACACAGTTCCCAATAAAACCTCACAACAGGGAGGAGAGGAAACTGGCCAGGCACGACGGAACAGAACTGAAGAGATTATCATCTACTGTACTGTACTAGGCGAGGGAGTGAAATAAAGAGGTTGTAGTAGTAACAGAGAGAAAAACAAACGGATATCAAAAGCCATCCATCTCGTCTGTGTTTTATCCAGGGTTCGATTTGGTGAAGGGGGGGAGGTGATCCATGCCTGCCTGCTTTTTAATTTTAATCCCCCCCTCTGGTCATTGTATCGCCGGTGGAGATATGTTTTATTTTTATTCCTGCTTCTGGACTGAATTAAATACATGTATT
The DNA here is from genome assembly GCF_963454915.1 of Gymnoscopelus microlampas. Taxonomy (NCBI): domain Eukaryota; kingdom Metazoa; phylum Chordata; class Actinopteri; order Myctophiformes; family Myctophidae; genus Gymnoscopelus; species Gymnoscopelus microlampas. Next base: position 13,158,572 of record NC_139940.1, read on the forward strand.
TCCTCTTTGGAAGTGTCTGATATGCTTGATATTTATGTTATGATCACAGTTTAACAATTTGATTAAAAAAAATATGCTAACCACATTAACCTTGGTGCAATGCGTTGTTGCATTGGCTATTTTTGCTATTTGTGGAACAACAAAGTATAGGCCTTAAGTGGTTAAGAAAATGTCACCCCTTTGTTTGCACTTTACAAATCTAACCCTGGTTTGATCTGATATGATATCACAGAACGACAGAGAGACTTACTCTTTAACACCTCCACGTACACACTCCTCTTCAGGGTGATGCCATTTTTGAACTCCAGGGCACAGGTATAGTTTCCTCTGTCGGCCTCCATTGCTTTCTTCCGCGACAGGGACAGATCCCTTTTCTGGGGGTCTGGATCTGGTCTGTCCAGCGGCATGTTATTAGTTGGAGCCACCTGCCAGGTGGGGGGACTCTCCCCCTCTAGCGAGAAGGAGAAGAGCATCAGAGGAACACCAGAGAGGGGGACGAAGCTCCATTGGCCCCCCTTGAGGCCCTTTGTCTTGAGGAGTTCCCAGGAGATGTGATGAGGAATGGAGCAGGGGATGTTGAGAGGGGAGGACACAGGGGCGTAACAAGGAGCTGAGGGGCCTGGGGAGAGGTCTGAAGATGAGAAATGAAATGAGGGAAGGAAGGAAGGAAGAGGGGAAAAAAACACAGTAGGTGTGAGCCAGCAGTGCCAACAAGTCTGAGCTACCTTGTGAATGTGATACTGCATTTTTATAACACAGGCACGCACTCACTGACACGCACGCACGCACGCACGCACGCACGCACGCACGTACGCACACACGCACTTTGTCGGGGCTTTGGGCCCCAACAAAGTTCTACTTCTTCCCCCCTCAGCATATATGCACACTTACTGTATGCACACCTACTGTACATGCAGACATGCATGCCTTTTTAGAGACAGACGTACTGTACAGATGCACACCCACACACTAACACAAACCTTATGATGAAGAACTGCATTGCTTTTGCTCAAGGCGACTCACCTACAACGGTAACAGAGGATTTAATGCCGCCGGATGTTATGCCATTATGTGACACTTCACAGGTCCAGTCTCCATGGTCTTGACTGGCGGCACTACGTCCATTTGGTTGTTGCTTGGTCTGTCCCTGGGGACTCAGCCACTGTATCTTGGGTTGTGTCTTGAGCTGTATTCCACTCGGAGGCCTGTCTACTTCACAGTTCAGAGACAGACTCTCCCCGGCTAGCACAGTGATGTTTTGGGGGCTTACAGTCACTAACACGGAAAATGATGGAAATGGAGAGAAGTATTAAATGAAATGAATTTAAAGTGCAATGACACAGCACAAAAGCTCAATTAAATTGTAATGTATCTATATGTGTTTGATTGTTTACAGAATGTTTTTTTCAAGGTGGACATATCGTACTGCCAAACGAAATTACGTGCATTTCATATTTGATACATGTAGGTAACTGTCTGAACATGTCACTTTGTGATTATTCTTACTTTTGAGAAGCTGATATTTTGATGTCTTTATTGGATGGTGACTGTCCCTCACTTCACAAGTGAAGGTTTTGAAATCTTCTGGTTTGAGGTCTTTGATGGTCAGGGAGAAGTCTGTCTGGGACCCAGACACTTTTCCACCTTTCCATCGATCCTCTGCATTGCAGGAGTCAGAACAAAAACAGACATGATACATTTATTTTAAGGCTTTCATTTTAAAATGCAATGTGTCCAATTTTCCCTTTTTGTAATCATTATTTTGAAACCACATACAATTGTGACCTCAATTGTACAGGGCAAAGGTAAATGGCAATAACCCAGTCACCTTAATATATGTTTCATTTAAAAAACATTGAGTGCCAGATAATTAAATTCATAATAATAATAATAATAATAATAATAATAATAATAATAATAATAATAATAATAATAATAATAATAAGGGTAATAATAATAATGATAATAATAAGGGTAATAATAATAATCATTGTAATAATAATAATAATAATTATTATTATTATTATTTTCAAAATAAACTATTCCATAACATAATAGATTCCCTATACCGTGTGAATCTAAACAACAGCTACGTGTGAATAATGTAATGCTTACGTTACCTGCCGTCCAAACATGAGATGTATTATAAAGTTATTATCTATAATAAGAATTATTATCATTATCATTATCATTATTAAGGTACTGTAGGCCTATGTAAGGTCTAATCTTCTTACAATCATTTTGTAAAAGCAAATGCTGATTACCTCTTTTTCAAATTAAACTACCATTCATACATAATAGATTCCCTATACCTTTTGAATCTAAACAACAGCTACATCTGTGAATAATGTAATGCTTACCGTTGCTTGGCATCCAAGCACCACCAAAGTTATTATTGCGAATGAGCAATCTGGAGTTTGATTCATCAAAGGTCCAGTAGACATACCCCTTGGGGATGTTTACTTGTGCGGCCATTGGAAGGGTTACTGTCCCACCCAGCTGACCATACACCATCTCCACATCAGCCCCTAGTTAAAAAGACAACATAACTTAAACTCTATACTTAGTCCCCCCATAGGTCTGCATTTCCCTCTAAACCAAATCTCTTCATGGCTCACATGTAGATCTGCAATTTTTTGCCAAATGCCCCCCCCCCCCCCCCCCCCCCTCACACCCCATAATAGGGATGCTCGGGTTCAAGTGGTAATTAAACCTGCTGCATGCTCTTGGCTTCATTTCACACTGGGGTTGAATACTGAATGCATAGAGTGATATGTGTGTCTATGTATGCCATATCCTTTCATACTGGATTTGAAAAATGTCCAACTGGCATGAAAAACCTTTATTGAAAGCATTCTCTGGCACAGTAAGCTACCTGTTGCTGGAATTAGGACCAAGAGGATGGAGAAACATCGGATAAAATACTTCATTTTGCACCACTCTGAAAAACACAGATATCGAATAATTATTAGTAGATTATAGACAGCCAGCATCACATTTCACATCTATGAACAGTATATCATCTCTAAGTAATACAGCACTATGATATCATATCATTGTATTACATTAAACAATTAATGTCAATAAGCAGAAACATTTGCCAAATTTGGAAAATGGCTGTTTGAATGCCACGTTGGATTGAGATAAATTATCTCTATTTGAGTCGCTTAAGAGAACAAGTCTTGCCTAATGCTGCCGGCATACGTCACAGGAGACACAGGATGGGGTTTGTGGTGGTCTCGGATTCAGAGAGATTTTCAAAGCAAAAAGAAGAAGGGAAGAGCTTTGAGAGACGAGTAGGACGTGGTGGGCTTAAGATGAAAGGAGAGAAAGAAGAAGTGAGAGAAGGTAGAGAGAGAGAGAGAGATTGAGGGGAAGCATATACACTGGGGTTGTGGTGGGCCCTGATTTCGTGAGGTGTAGATTTTTATCCCAATCCCCTACAGTACCTCCACTCCTCCACCTCTCTGTCTTTCACACCCCCTCTCTTCCTCTGCTGTTCCACGAAAGGCGGATTTCTCCACGCTTGATGAGAGAGAGAACAACCACAGCGCCAGCAGCACACCTAAAGTGTGGTTTAAGGTACACGTTTCTCTCTCTCTCTCTCTCTCTCTCTCTCTCTCTCTCTCTCTCTCTCCCGTGCAGTTTTTTCTCTCTCTTTCTATTCCATTCCTTCTGTCGCTTTGTTCAAGTTGTGTTCAAGTTGTGATTTTGCCAAGAAAGAAAAAGCCTCTTTTGAGAGAATTCTTGTCTACCATATTGATGTTGTTGTCTAATAAAAATGGACATAAGGAACAAAAGGTTGAATTAAACCTCTTGGCATTTGGGCTCTATTTTTGTTTCTAACAGAATCCTCATGGGATTGTGAATGTGTGTATGAAGCTATAAGCTATATTATAGTTACAGGCTGGTATGCAGATAAGGACAGGACACTTCAGTTGCATCCCAAAGGCCTTGTCAAGTAGTCTAGACCACGTTCCCTCAGATTTTAACAAAGAGAAACAGAGGCTTCCAGAGGGTTCTTGTGTTTGGTTCTTTGAAATTATTTGCATTTGAGCATTGAACAGAATTATGACTTTTCTAAGACAAGTGAAGTCTAAGAATTAAAATACAGTTAAAAATGCAGCCAGGACTGACATCAAATTAATGCAGTTAATTATGATTAGTGTTAATAATTTGCCGTAAAAAAAAGAAAAAAAATCAAACCAATTCAACGCACACAAAACATAAATATTACACAGAAATATAGCGACTAAGGTCAAGTACTGTATAAGGTCAAGTTTTCAAAGCGAATTAAAGGTATCAACCTGTATGAACGAGGCATCAACCATATGAATAGTGTTGCTGAGAAATACTCGCTGGCAATTTTTGCATCATTTATTTGTCAAGTGGTGCAGTGGTGATTTTATCTTTGGTGGTACGTTATTTTAAAGGTGTGAACTTAGGGGTTGCTTTTGATAAATGCATGTGCGTGCGTGTGCCCCTGCTTACCGTACACTACAGCGTGCAAAGAGCACTGCACCACTGGTCACGCCCCCAGTGTGTAAGGATTAGAACGGAATATAGTGTGCTGAATCATTATTGCTGCATTGATTTGGTTTAGAACTGTATAATTATGCACCTATACGTAACCATAAATGGTTGTGTTACTGTATGTTTGATGAATATAACATTGTAAAACGTTTAAATATAATGCTGAATAGTCACGGTTCACTGCTCAAAGCTGATGACAACACATCATCAAGTGATTTGTGGTACACTTTAAAAAAAAGTATTGCTCCTTATACTCTATTTAACTTTATTTGAAACTATATTCCCCCGGTTCGTTCGGGGGGGGCAAAACCGAGGACCTTCCGATAACCAGAAGGCCTCTCTATTCACTAAATTGCGGCCGTCCCTAAAATAACTGTCAGAAAGTATACAACCTGACAACACATGAACATTATGTTGTAATTTGCAACATAGCATGAAGTTAAAGAGGAAACAGTGTTCATACTATCTGATGGGATTTTGTGTAAACACTGTCACTCTCCATATTGTATAAAAAAAAGCGTTACTACTGAAATTCAGAGTAGGCAATTTTAAGAAAAACAAGGGAGAGACCGACAGAGAGTTTGACTGCGTTTGAAGCAACAGACAGGAGAACACATCACACACACCTGCCGAGCTAACCCAGAAAAGCAGATGATCTTCTGTGGTTGGGGCGGAGGTTCAACAGCCAGCTACTGTATGGGGTGGGAAGAGGTGAGAGAGAACGGAAGAGAGTTAAAAAGGCAAAAGAAGCATAACAGCACAGAGTCACAGGGTGACAGTCTATCTATTTAGCCAGGTATTGTGTCCGATTTGAAGAATATTGTTTTGTTGAACGTTGAGCATTTTATATCCCCATGTTTCAACCACAACTGGTGCTAAATGAAATGAAAGTTAAAAAAAAAGATGAGAGAGGTACTGGTACAGCTCATACCACATAGGCTCTAATGAAGCCTGACAGCGTGTCGCGGGTTCGAATCCCATTCCCAACGAGCTTGTTTCCTGTCCATCTCCATTATCTTCTATTGATAAAGGCCGAAAAAGCCCCAAACATATCTTTAAAACCTCCCAAAAAACACCAAGGCAGCTCCACCAAGGCTTTATTTCTTGACTAGTTCATTAGTACAGTAGAACATTCGTCCTTCATCTTGCCCTGACAAAGGCCAGTGATGGCCAAAATACATTGGTTTATAATGTTCTGTTAATGAACTATCCAAGAAAAAAATAGGCTTTTCAAAAGGTTTTGGCTACTACCATACTGGTGGCTGCAGTGGATCAGGAGTTAAGAGCTGCCGCCTGGGAAGCGGAAGGTTCCCGGTTTGAACCCCCTGGCTCCCCCTGGGTTAGTGTCAAAAGTGTCTTTGAGCAAGACACTGAGCCCCTAATTGCTCCCGATGAGCAGGTTGGTGCCTTGCATGGTTTCCTCTGTCGTTGGTGTGTGTGAATGGGTCAATGTTATATATATTGTAAAGCGCTTTAGATAAAGGCGCTATACGTAAATGCACCATTTACTAACATTGTGAAGCGCTTTAGATAAAGGCGCAATACGTAAATGCACCATTTACTAGATCTACATCAACTGTGGAGATTTAACCCAACAGATATATATGTTATTCCCTCTACAACAAATTATTTTTTGTGAAAATAAGCAGATATTCAAGCTCTCAGCGCATCACGTTGCGAGCTTGTAGATCTGCTATTTTCGGCAAATGTTCATCCCAGAATGAGGATGCTATTAGGGTTCATGCGGTTAAATGCAACTGTACGTGTAAATGCGCTATATAAGATGGCCTTGCCTTGCCTGCACAAATAATTCACAAATAAATGTGTAACGCTGACGTATGGAACTATAGGTTCAGCTTGCTCTTAACCGTAAAGCGTGAAATGGACTGAATTTTATGTTTGTTTGTATTTTCATTGTCATTATGAGGCACTTAGGTCCTATAGCCCGGACAATTTAGGCAAGCTTTTCATAAGACATAAGCAACTGCAGCGAAGCAGCTTCGCACTGTACTGGCCTGGGTATGGAAATTCATAATGTTTGAGTGTGTTGCACACAAATTAATTTACACAAATTATTACAGACACATCAAGATTATTAGAGTTGTATGATTGTGGGCACACTGTATTTATAGGACTAGACTACTTTTTTTTTTTTTAAAGGGAGAGAAGTAGAGCTTTCTCCTGTAGTGTACACGTAATGCCTGAATGAACGAAACACAGCAAAATATTCATTATTATGCATATACTGTATGAAGAGTATATTGTTTGAGAGGTACTGTACAGTAGGTTGTTTGTGTAAAATGGATAGCAGTGACTCTTTTTGTGAATTTCATTGTGAATTACGCAAACTAAAACATTGCGCAACAAGAACGGCATCAAACATGGAATGACAAGAGAATTTTAACAACTATTTTCAGTCTATCATCTTTTGTTAACGTAGAAGAAAGTCTTGAGGACCGCAAGTCTCCAATGATCACTAAAATAATGACTTTTTGGTTTAGTTCAATGTTGTTATCACTCCAAGCAATGATGAGCTTCATTAAATTATAGTATTAAAGTATAGAATTACATTTAGCCTAAAATAACACTTCAAAGGCAGTGATTAAATGTTATTATAGCCTACTGCTCATGTTCACCTTTAAATCACTGTAAATTGGTCTTTCTATACAGTGTTGTTGATATAGAACACTGAACACTCAATAAGCCATTCACTTAACCACTTAAACCCCAGCATCCGTGTTGTGAGGAAAGCTTTTGCTGAAAATAGCAGATCGACAAGCTCACAACACGTTGCAGTCTGAGCTTGTCCATCGGCTATTTTCAGCGAAAGCTTTCGCCACAATAACAGGGAACAGAAAAGACACTAGTATATAGAGCCCTGAGGGTCTCCGCTCAACCATATGGGGTTTAAATGGTTAATAACAGAATTGATGCATCAGAATGCATTCATAATTGTAGCGATAACACTGGGGCTGCGTAACGTATACAGGTTGATAAACATCCATAACTGTGCAGTTATTTGCATATAATCATTTGATTTTTATTACATTTTAATTCTACAATTCATCAATCAGTTATATATTGGGGAATACTGACACATTTTATTTCATTTAGAAATACTGCCATATTTCAAATTGTCAACATGTTGATATGAGATACAAATAATTATTGTATGTTTTTGAATAATTATGATTAATAACGTGGACTATAATAGGAAAATACATATTCAAGATGAACATATTAAGAAGACATTATCATATACTATAGGCCTACCTTATACTTACTTTAGATGGTATCTGTAGTTGAGTGTCCCGTGGCGCAGCTATCAGGAAGTGTTGAATCTTCACAGAAACAAAATCTTTTAAAGGATAGTTGCACCTCCTTCTGAACTGATTGGTCTGAAAAGAAACAGACAGTTATCGGTCAAACCCACAGTCAAGGTTATGACCTTGTGATTGGCTGCTGACAGAGAAATAGGGTGGAATTCCTTAACAAGATTTGCCGTGTCTGCTTTAAGCTCATTAAGCTATTAGTTTAACCGATTGTTCATATTTTAGTGATTCACTGTTATTAATGAGTTACAGAGAGACTTATACAACATTTAATGAAGAGATAATAAAAGCGATAACTCTGGCAATGTAGTTGTGCTACTGTATTAGTCTGGGATTTGAAAAAACAAATGTTCTTTTCCTTTGCCAATGTATCAACCTTTAATATACCCAACTGTGTAAAAAGGGTCTTATTATCATACACTAAATTAACCAAAGGTCTCTTTAGATTTGTTATCCACCTCTAGAGCATTCTAAATAAGACATTAAGCCGGCTTACAGGGCCTAATTTATTGTAACTGCACCGATGAATTGATCTCCCCAGTGACATAACTACAGTGATTAGTGTTTCAGAATTCAACACATGAACTGTTGCCTAAGTCATGTCATAAGTGTGTGATAATTGCAAATGGATATGCTTCAAAAACAGAAAAACATAGATAATCTCTGCCAATGTTTAAGTAAAAAGAGGTTAATTTGGTCAAAAGATCACACTTAAATTCTACTATCCAAAAAGTGCAATGAGTGACAAAATAACAAAATATATATCTCTTTAAAGCAGCCGTCTTTTAATGCAGTGTAGTCGTATATAATGCTCCTGTAACTATAATGACGAACCACATACAGCAGCAATACATTTTCAATTCATTTAAGATTCCATATTTAAAATCTTATGAGCCAAGCTTGCTGGCAATTTGCCTCAGGGTACTTAAGATGAATATAATGGACAGGACAGATTAGCTATGCGCCTTACTCCCGCGCAGCATACCCATTATTTTGTACAGTACAACAAAATGCACATATCAGTTAGACAAAGCCTGGTAATTAACATAAAGTATGTGCAGAGCGCATAACAGGTGCAAGGATAGAAATGTATTACAGTGCATTTAGTATATTTTCTATACTGACAGCCTTTATTTAACCCATTAAGACCTGAAGCCGATTCTACAAATTTTGTTTTCTGAAAAACCTATGTTTCTATATCAGTGGTGCTCAAACTTTTTCATGTCAAGGAACCCCAAAATGATATGTATTTGGCCGCCACCCCATCTCAAAATATGTTGTTCCAGGGACCCCCGGAAGAAAAGATTTTAGTTAAAAATGTTCGCTTTAAAAGTATACATATATTGAAAGATTTGCACACGTTTTCACCATTTTTCAAAAATAGCAGATCTACAAGCTCATGGCGCGGCACTCGGTGCCGCACTATGAGCTTGTAGATCTGCTATTTTTGAATAGCCAAAGTGTAAAATAATGCTTTTTAGCTCAAATCAAAAAATGACACAGATGCGTTCCAGGTCTAAATGGGTTCATTTCAAACCAAACTGTTGTATCTACTTACAATATAGGTTAATTGAAAGATGGTTGTTTTTTGATTCATTACTGTACTAGATATCAGATATAGAGAGAACACCTACAAATATTTTCAGAATGTCTATAAATATTGTTTTAGAATTTAAAATAGTTGGCAAATGCAGTGTGGACACAAGCGATACACATCAGCGGCAGCATAAACTGACTCAGGACTCGAGCAGCAAGATTGATGACATATTAAAAGTGTAAACTCTAAAGAGGCACTTACTAAAGTTGATATTAATTCACTAAAAACATATTTTAAAGCAAAATACGACACTACATACACTTCAGTCCATACTTGATTGCTATTCAAAGTGAAACCCGTTTTCTAGAATGCCATTTAGTTTGAACCTTTTTTCTTTCTTTAAACTAGAAATGTCTTGAATGTACACCTGTGTGATATCAATAAATCTGCATGACCTGTTCATCTTCATCACCATGTGCTGCAGTTAACCTCTTGTACATTCACATTCAGTACATCTGTTGATCTTTAGGCAGTTATTGAATGTGTGTAGGGCCTTTAAAACTGTGGTTCTCATACTAGTATCACACTGGACCCCCACACTTAAAAAAAAAACAATAACATACTTTATAGGCCTAGATAACCTAAGAATGGTTCTTGCGCCGAAACATTTATTGATAAAAATGTCTTTTACTCAGAAGCGAAGAAGACAAATGAGAGGAAGGCGTCGAGCCATGCCTTCTCTTATGCACCTGCCTACCTATAGTCAGGTGTTAAAAAGCTGTTTAAACAATAAAAAATATAATCTAAAAAATAAAAAAATATAATAAAAATGCCTAATCTTTCACTTGTAGCCGATGCCAGCGTCTGTGCACAGAAATAATCTAGGATCCTAAGTAAACCAAGAACCTATCATCAGTCTAAACAGTATAATATCCAAAAATAAAGAATCTGTACATCTATACAAACTATAGGATGCAGGGTCAACAAATGAACCTGGCATCTGACTACATAACAATGCAATCTACAGTAAATTACATTTTATCCTTTGCATAAGCCTTCAAGGTCGTCAAGTGCTACGGCAAGTGTTATGAAGTGGAGTCTGAAGAGGTGAGTCTTCAGATTACAGATTAGTTACCGACAATGAAACGCAGACAATGAAAAGCCTCAGATAAGATTGAGGCACATTTCAAGGTGACAAATGTTGTAAGGAACTAGGCGCTGAAAGGAGCTGAATAAATGGAATTACAGTGGACACTATAGCTACAAGGACAGTCTTGACTGAGTGCACGTCAGCAACAGAGAAAGCAAGGTGTCAAAGTAGTCTCAAAGCACTTGCTTTGAGACTACTTTGACACCTTGCTTTCTCTGTTACTTGTCATTTTCACGCATCTTGATGCGTGCCTTTAGCTGGTCTAGCACTGAATCCCACCATGTGCCTTCAGCCTGTGACCATGTGGTTCTTCTCAAAACTTTCTCAATGTCTTAATAAAGAAAACATGCAAAGAAGCAAGGACCAACCACTGATGTTAACATAATTGAACTAAATACAACCATTTTCACCATGATCCACTGAAAGTGGATCATTCTGAACACGAACATGGGATCAATGAAGATGATTTTGAGCATATTACAGTACAGAAACACTGTGCTGAGGTGAACCACAACAAGGACCAAACAAACATCTTTGCTCTCGCCTCATCTGACTCGCTGAGGTTTTCTTCCCCTTTCATGCACTTTCTTCTCTGCTTGGCTCTGTTCTGCCATGATGAAGGAGACCAAACTCTGTCTCTACTTCCTCTGGTCTTGACATGAAATGGGCCTTTGGGTATGCTTTTCTTCTTGACAGCACCACCTGCGTTTCTAATGATCACCTGAATGTGCAGTGGTTTTGAACACAAACTTCTTTCTAAAGAGTAAATCTTCCCATTTGTAATTAGCTACGTATTAGCAGTGACAATCATTTGGAGTTGAAAACTGCTGATTTGGGAATAGTTTGTTTCTTAACTGTTATGGCCCTGGGGCAGACCTTTCTCAAACAAGATATCACTTATTCAATTAACTAGCATAGCAAGTGTATGAGAATTAACTAAACTAGATTAAACTAGATCGGTGGGGAATGATGCAAATTGGGAATGCATGCCCCACCCGGTTATGCAATACCTCTTGTAACCGTTGTCAGAGTACCCGTTGTACCTGTCAGGGTACAAGACAGGGACATGGCTCATTCATTTAGTCTAGAAAATATAATTAAAATAGCGATGAGATCCTATCTATCTACAACCAGACTACATACAGTACTGCAGCTGATAAAAGCATAGTTCAGCTGGACTCATGCCCACGCTGCATCTATGCCTGTTGCTCTGGAAGGGGGTCTCCTCTTTTGTGGTCCTTCTTATTTCTCTTGGCAGTTTTACCTCGCCCAATTGAGGGTCTAAGAATAAAGGCCTTTGCAGACAGGGTGCGATTGGCAATCAGTTTTTACCACATGCTAAAAGACGCACGAATCGAACTGGGTTCGATTGAAGAAAAAAAACGCACCGCCGCAGCCACTTGTTTGTTTCCTTAGTTAAATGTGAGCCTGTAAAGCCCTTGGATACTGTAACAGTGATTGTTAGATAAACTTGACTTGACTTGATTCAAATATTACATTTCGATGTGAATGTGTTTAACTTGTAACAACAAAGAACAGTGAGGGCATGGATTCCTAAATAGCCCAAAATCTATGAAAAAATTACAAAAGTTTTTTTTATTAAATTTTTTGATATAGGGCTAAGGTTCTTCCTCAGGCAGCATATTGCCTGAGGAAGAAACTTCTTTCGAAACGCATTGACTTCTGCTGCATGTTTGACATCCTCTTAGTTCCTATAGCTTTTAAAGTGCTTAATGAACTATGCTACTGTATACCCCTATGAAATGTAATTTTTTTCTGCTTTCAACGATCTACCTTTTCCTTTTTTCATATTTTTCCAATATGTTTAACTTGCCAACGTGACATCTACTATGAACTAAGATTTTTCCTGCTCACTTTTACTACTTTGTTTGTCAGTGCAGCTGAATTTACCCGTTCTAAAATGCAGAGCGAGAGATCATGAGTGAAGCTCTAATGTTAGTTAAATAATCTGATCAAATGAGCACATTTCAGAAGAGTATATACAGGTGTACAGTATATAGGGAACGGGTGTAGTGACGTCAGAGGTAAGATTCGCCGTTAACTCCGCCCACTTTCAACGCCATTTTCTTGACTAATTTGATGCGCTGCAACGTCAGCCTGTCAGTAGTCCTATGCTTCTTAAGCAGCAAGTGTAGACTGCGTACATTATTTCGCATCTCTCTTCTATCTCTAACTTGTCTGTCGCTCTAATTTAGAAATGGTACGATGGTGCTGCGTTGTCGGGTGCAATAGCAAGTGTTCAGACGTTGGAGTTAAAATGTACTCATTTCCAACCTGAAGAAAAACTATGGAGATCAGATGTCGGAGATATCAAAGAAACGTCATATGGCTTGGGTGTCAGCTGTAATACGAAATAACATAACCTTCAACAACATTACCACACACATGTATGTGTGTTCACGGCGTTCAGTTCACGTCGTGAGTAACTGTCAATGTTGTTGTGGGCTACTTCATTATTACAGTGAGCCAAGAAAATGGCGACCGGAAATACGTAATTCTGGGCCATGCCCTTCCCTACACCCGTTCCCTATAGTATATATATACTGCTGAGCAAGAGCAGAGTGCGGGAGTTTTGTTCATGAAATATAATCATGTTTTACGTTTTTTAGTTTATACCGAAGTTATAAAAGTTTGGCAAATTTCTGTTCAGATTGTATTTGAATGAACTCAACAACCAGTAAAATAAATTAACTGCCTGCACATAGGCTGGCTGTCGGAGATGCATACAGTATGTTGAGTTTGTCAGGAAAGCAAATGGGATATACTGAAACGTCTCTGGTTGTTTGTAGCAGAGAGAGCGATTGTTTTGCATGTGTGTTTCACCAAGTCAGTCAGTCAGTCAGTCAGTCAGGCAGTGAGTTACTGACATGGACTTTTATGGGCTGCCTCCTCAGGATTCAGCAAACTAAGCGATTTGCCCCTTGTGAAAGTGACTGTAAAAAGTAAAATAAAAAAGGCATTTAATAAACGCTTGCAAGAATTGCCTTCTTAAAATCTATTGGCTGATGTGCTCCCAGACCTATTTGTTTAATTTAATTTAATGTAATGTATAATGAATTGTAATCAATTTTCTTTTTTATTGTATTCTTCTCTTCACAGGAATCTTACATCTGTAGTTTCGCAGAAAATAACATCACCCATGCATCTGGTCCCCTGTTTGTTATGGCCCCACACCTGTCTTTCTTCTGTCTGTGCAACTGCCACACACACACACACACACACACACACACACACACACACACACACACACACACACACACACACACACACACACACACACACACACACACACACACACACACACACACACACACACACACACACACACACACAGGCGAGGGGTTTTCAGGTTTTTGCTTCAAATGAGAAATATGCATGGTGTTGCCCTCCTGACACAATTTCTTGAAGCAGTTAATATATCTCTAGCTGCCATGCAACAACAACACAAATGTCAATCAATTAAGATGAATTAATGAGTTAGTGAGTTCTAATGAGTTAAGTTAGATATATTAAGTGCTATGAATTATATTGTAATTACTAATTTTGCATGACAGAATGTTTTCATTGAGGATTTCTTGTAGGATGTTTGTAGTTCTAGTTAAAGCTAGATCCCGTTGAGACTACCAAGCATTTGATTCCATAATCCATTATTAACCAAGCTAGCGACCTTGAACACAAATAAGTTAGCTAGCTTAGACATGTAGCTTCAAAGCCGTGGCATCCTGCTACTGTACCTTAATCAAATTCGAGTTGCATCAAAATATATTTTTCACCATTCTTTTTTTTTATGTTTTCCTCTTCTATTTAGAGAGGACACATCCTTACACTCTTATAACCTACAGACAGTCTCTGTAACTTTATTTGTTAAATCTAATATTATCCAACAAGTGAGTTTGAAATATATACTGTAATACAGTATAGTGCAATCTTTGGTCTGAAAACATTTCCGCACAGAAAAGCATGCTTCATGCACTGCTAAATAGCAAACCACAGCTTTACTGCTATAATTCTGCATTATATACATACTTATTTTGTATGCATCTTTTTATTTATGTTTGTCACTTGCTTTCATAAAGTATTTTTCTTAGTTTCTTAGCTTTCTATGATTTGCTTTTAATTAAAAACGTATTCGGTACTTGGCATTATTATTATTATTTTCATAAGGTTGGCAAAACACGCTCAGTATAGTGGCACATTCGCTTAAAGGGATAATTGCAAATAAATCTGTCACTTAGAATTTGACCTTGCCCTCTGTCTCAGGATATAAAAACAAACTTTGTTTTGTTCTGGCTGCTATTTCTGTGGAAAATACCTGAAAGTGAGGACTCCCTCATTAGTCAGACAACCAGCGAGAGTGTCGTGTACCTAATCGCGTCATTACCGAAAAAGGAAAAACACAGATAGTGTGGGCCAGAAGAGAGAACAAGAAGATATCACCCACTTTCTTTCAGTTTGTCCTTCCTCCCTATCACACGTACATACAGTATAATCTCACTCAGCATTCACATTCTCCATTTCTCTTTTGCTTTGTCAGCTAATGGTCACTTCTAGTTGGAAATGTGGTGTGTAAACTGAGAAAAACACTGTAGTGTGGAAAACAACAAGAGGCAGACTGGGGACTTGCTCAGATACAACAGGGAAAGTATCTAAGCTAGCTTCTGGCTTGTGCTGCACATGTTATTACAGTATGTTGTCTCTTCAATTTCCCCTTTTAGAAATGGGCCTAAATAAGAAAATGTTGAAATGTCAGGGGAAAACAGGCTGTTGAGAATCACAGACAAATGACATTCTGCAAGATGATTGTGAAAATGCTTTTCTCTGTCATAAGGGAAACTTCATTCAAGCCAAGGCCCTTTGAAACCTGAGGGTTTTGTAAGTGTACATGAGCACAGAACAACTCTGTTATCTGTCTCTCCCACTCTTTCGCTCTGCCTCCATCATCCGTACACATACAGCTATGATGGAAATGTCCTTCACTGGCTTGTTGTTAGGCTGCCGTATAATCACGATGTCGAATTGGAAATGTGTAGCCTTTATACATGAAACTTTGTAGGATAAGATCCCCAATGCCATCTCCTCTCTCTACCATGTTATTACCTGTCTCTCATCATCATCATTCGAGTGCCCTCGAGATCTATGACACAAGCTGCTTCCACTGGTCTCTGTTAATCATTGCCACCCCAAGTTCATTCACAGTCAGATCGGTGTCCCTACTCAGAACATCTGTAAATGTGAGTGGTCTGGTTCCTCTTGATGACGGTGTCAGGTTACAGAGTAGTCTCCACAGAAGAGAATCCTAAATGGCCTGGTCTTTTGCTCTGTGGCAATGTCCAGCAAAGCCTGTCTCTACGCTGTGGGAACAGTCTCGCGTATTCCACCACCTCCGAATGCTATGACGGAAGCATTTGAAAATTGTGGGAGGCAACTGTCTGGCTGGCGAGACTACTGTGGGAATAAAGCAGAAATGTCCTGAAATATATAATAGAAAATGGTACAATAACAGTAATCGTGCACTGGGGCTGAGGCCTTATCAGAAAATGACTTATGTTTACCAGCGTAAAAATGACAACCCAAGTGGAAACACAAGAGGGAAGAGGCAAATATCATTTTAACTATCTCAGTTTCTGAATGATGACAGCAATGTTCTGCATGTGTGTGTGCACGCACACGTGTGTGTGTGTGTGTGTGTGTGTGTGTGTGTGTGTGTGTGTGTGTGTGTGTGTGTGTGTGTGTGTGTGTGGGTGCGCATGCACGTTTGAAAGAGAGAGAGTCAGTGCATGAGAGAAATGATGTGGATCTTCATGAAACTGTGAGAAAGGGAACCCTAGTGTTTCATATGAATATACTATAACATCATTTCGAGAATGTGTTTAGAAGAGAGAAGAGGAAACACCTGCTTCAGTTTCAGACAAAAACTGGTCAGATACAAGTATACATCTGTAGACACCTGTGCAAGATTTGTTGCTGGGCAACAAACTAATCAAATCGCTGACATCTTGGGTGCAAACAACAGGTGGTAGTGATCAAATAGCAGATGGTTTTCATTTAATGACAAGCATGGCCAGTGAGATGTGGCATTGTGCCTTATTGTAAGGCAAAACACGTCATGACAATACTATGAATAGCAGGTAAATTGGGAACAAACAAAATAACTAATTAAAAGGACAAAATCCACACATAATCTCTCACACATGCCCAAAACTACTGTATACAGTATACTTTCACAGCCCTGTCGCACACACATTCCCAAAGCTATACACTATCACACACCACAGTAATCTAACACGCATAAACCAAAGCTCACACCAGCCTTGGAAAATGGTTAAGTGATCATGTACCCGAAAGGTTGCCCACCCCTGCATATAAACGATCACATGATTTCACACACATACCATATCAAACATAATATATAAACTATCTTGCCTACCCTTGCTTCATTTGTCTTGACAGTCTGGATTTGTTCTCTACAGTGTTGTCAACAGTTGTGTATTTCAATTCACTTCAGTTAAAAGATAATTAGTATAACGTTGCTGAAAATGTCACTGAGTGATACTGCAGGGAACATTATATACATTTCAGTTAATGAATTGATTTATAACTACTTTGGTGTAGAGGGAAAACAGGAGGGGGCCGAGGATAGACCCCTGCGGGACTCTATCAAGTTTATAGGATTTAAGTGGTTAAAACCATTTCTTCTTATTAGCATGTTCTTCATAGCTTCTTAAAAGATGATCAAATGTAGGCCTTTATAATAATATATATAATAATAATTATAATAACAAAGGATAACAGAAACAAAGACAAAACACATGAAATGCTCTAAAATAGTAATACAGTGATTAAAATAAAACAAAATAGTAATACATTTTGGCGTTAATGTTGCTCACAATATCGTATAGATTGAAAGAAAACGCTTAAAGGCCATATAGAACAAGAAGATGCAGTCTACACCAACAACGTGTTCCACGCGAAGAAGCTCCTTCTCACGCGGCAAGAAGTGATTTAGCTGATTTAACAGGGGATACTGAGTTTGATTGTCTTATATCAATGGGCACGTTGTTCTAAAGTCTAGCGGCATTAGTTTTCAATCTACAGTAACCTTGGACCAGCCAGAGGAAGTTTCAACTCAAGATCAATACTGTACTGTATGTCCTTCAAAAGTATTTTTTCAAAACTAATGTGAGACCAATAAAGGTAGGGTCAGATTGCATGGTCTCTGCTATTCCAGTTAAAAGCCTGGCTGCTGCATTCTGGACCAATAACTTAAGGCTTGATGCGAAGCATAATTCTCTTGATGATCAGTTGTGTCGATGTACCGGCATGCTACGGTACTCCTGATGGTATACTAGGTTATTGTGGATAGCGTGAGAATAATGAAAACCATAATTACACTTTGACCTTTTTTTTCTCTATGCTTTTATTTATACTATGCCGAGGATATATTGTCCAAGAGGGTATCTTCTCATGGAAGCAAATGTGTCCGTGTAGAACTGTATATTTAGATGCCAATTACAGACAGGTCACATGCATACGGGATTATGTGATCCTGAATATTAAACATTTTCTCATTAAAACATTTTAAGAAACTCTTCACAGTCCTCAGGGGACTGTTTAAAATGGTCCTAGATGGAATATTTACAACTTTATTAGTGATGTTAAACATAATTCTTGTGTTATGAGCGTTCTCAGAGAATAGCCTGCAGCAATACTGTGCACAAGGGTCCTTAATTAAATTCCTTCATAAGATCTTCAATACAAATATAGGAAATATTTAGTTTGCATGCTTTGGGTAAGGCTGCAAACAAAAGTTTCACTTCCCAACATGAGGATTTCTTGCTAAATCCTCTTGGTGGGAAGTGAAAATTTCCCACTCTGATCATTTTCCATCGAAGTTGCTATTTTTAAAGAAGTGCAGTAAGATGTGGAAATGAACTTGGAGTTGCAAATCTGCCACTGACTGGGACAGGAGGACAGATAGTGAATCATTCTACTGTATATACAGTACAGTAAGCCATACAAAGTGAAACGTTACACATATAAGCCATATAATAACCTTGCCGACAAACACATAGCGTCCTATAGCGTCCCTATTCTGGGGCAAACATTCTGTGAAAACAGCAGATCTACAGGCACAATGCGTCACATTTTGAAATGCTGTGAGCTTGCAAATCTGCTATTTTTGGCAAACAGATTTGGTGTAGAGGGAAAAAAGGAGGGGACCCCTGGGGGACCGCGGTCATCAAAGTATATAGGGTAAGTGGTTAACCTGAAAGTTTACCAGTTCAACACAGGAATTACGCTTTTTGCCCTTTCTCGAGAACATATGATACACTAGAAACACTATCATGTTGTCCTCATGTCTTGCAGTGTTTGATTGTGTATTATTGAATCTTATTTACACCGCAATGAGGCCAAAGGCAAATTTATAAATTATATTATTTTATATTCCACTCTTTTTCCCAATCCTTGCTAGGATGTACATTGTTATGTACCCTGGGTACATAATAATGATCTCTGTGCATGTTGGGGCTGAGAGAGATCTGCTAGCTTCAGTCCGTGTTCTTTCTCTCTTCCGGTGCACTGGGATGTTATTAATTCTTAAAATACACTAGATATCTATGTCTGTTCTGTGGTTCAGCACCTCCTGACTTCAGCAATTCCAATCCCAACTTGTACAGACATTCAGTCACACAATGGTTCAATGGCATATAGTCAGTATTTTCCTTTGGCTTTAAACCTGATGTCAGACTTTATAACAATTATCATTTGATTGTTTGCTATTGCAAATATGTCCTCATTTATTTCAAGTACTCCTGTGTAACTCAATGGAAAGAGTGTGGTATTAACTCTCTCCTGAGTTATGGATCTCACTTTATATTCTGATGTACATTTACCATTACACAACAATTATACTGTATATGTCCAATCAAACTCAATGCATCATTTAATTTTCTTGTATTTTGATTGATGTTTGATTTTAATTTGTGTTAATGTTTGCTCAGTATTTATTTATGGTTGGAGGGTAAAATACCGAACCACCTTTAATAACATGTAGATGAATGCCTGTCAAATGATACAGTCTGCCTTCTGGATCTACTTACATTTACATTACCGAACTGTATTCAATCGTAAAATAAAGCTCCATTTGCTAATTCACCAATATTACAAGCAAGCAACTAGCATTGGGGATCGTTATAGGCTAGGTTATAACCTACAGTATAACCTAAGTTATAGGTTACAACTTAC
This sequence comes from Gymnoscopelus microlampas, assembly GCF_963454915.1. Taxonomy (NCBI): domain Eukaryota; kingdom Metazoa; phylum Chordata; class Actinopteri; order Myctophiformes; family Myctophidae; genus Gymnoscopelus; species Gymnoscopelus microlampas. The sequence goes on from NC_139940.1 coordinate 13,178,391, forward strand.
AATAACATTTTATCACCCAATTCCAATTTTACATTCTTTGCAATGGACAGATGAGAAACAGAGACTGGTGGCTGACTGATTTAACAATACGTAATGATAAATAACAGCTACACCACCAGCTATACAGTGATCCACTGAAAAATGTAGACTCACGAGTCACGAGTATGCTATAATCATAATAGATGGACTGAGCAAATCAAATGCAATAGGCTATGTGCTTTGGAGATGCTTACAAACTATGTAGGAACAAAGGTTGATAAATGTAACATACTGTAGATATAAAGGTCTCATACTGTATGCTTATAGATCCTATGAACTCAGCCCTTCCTATAAATAAAGTATTTCTATTTCAAGCTGCCTGACCACCTTTTGTAATAATAATAACCAATATGTTTTTGCACATAATGAACAAAAAGATCACCGTCATACATTATTAGCCTGTACTGTCAGTCTATGTGAACCTTCAACATTCCTCAAAGATATGCATACATTACTACACAATCCCCGCCAGAGCTGGCGAAAACTTCTGGGAACTCAGATTAACACAACAGTAATCTTAGCATCATGCTTAAATAAACTCTCCTTTAGTTGTAAACACTTGTGTCAAGCATGACAAACTTTTTAAGAATCTTATCAGGGCTGTTGGATATTGACGTGGGTACAGCATGATAGGATATACGAAATCTACTGCATACAGTACATCACAGTAAGTAGTAAGTCACAAATATTACAAATATATGAATCCAGAGTATTTACTACATCAGAACGCTGATGCACACAATCTTATTTAGAAGATATTCAGCAACCATAAGTTGTCATGAGTGACCACGGTAAAACATGGTGTTGCTAAATTTGTGATCAAGTAGGCTATAAACAAAACAATATCAACTATCTAAAGTGTTTAGATCAGCTGTGGTCATCTGTCTTTCTGATGTGAAGATAATGGAAATATTGTACCAATATGTCTTTTAAGATATCATTTTTAGCTGCCTTTATTCAACCAGGGGCCTGTAGTCAGCAGCACCTCAGGAACTCCACATAAACTAAAAACTAAACCAAGACCAGACAGAGTGATGTCTAGAGTCAGACCAACATCAACAAGAATGACTCCAAGTCAAGACCTAGACCTAAAAATATCTAGTATCATTTTTAAATAATTTTGACAATAGAGGGGACATCTTTCCCCATTATTCAAGAATAATGCTTTCAAAAACAAATGTATTGCATGAAATACGTATTACAGTATGTAACAATATGGAGAGTCTGACTAGAGTGTATCTTGCAATTTCCACATCCCTGTGAGTGGATTATTCTTTGTTAACCTCAGGCATTACAAACACAAATCTGAAAACCTTAGGTCTAATAGCCTATCAAAGACCATACTGGGCCCTTCAAAATGGAGTCTCAACCACTAGAACTCTGTCCCTTCATTAATGTTAGCATGGACCGCAGGCAACGAGAGCAAGATTTAGCCTTGTGTGTCTGTAAACTGCAGCACTATACAATACCCCCCAAAATATGGAGATGTAGTGTACTTCACATTCTTGGAAGGGGAACAAATTCATTTTAACAACACAATGAAAATCAATGGAGCTCATGTATGCATAGCTAGCAGAACCACATACTGCAGGGAAGGGACTCCTAGCATAACTACAGAAATAGCTGAATTATTTGTAGAAGGATCTAAAAAGAAGCAATGGGAGGACAGCTTATCTATTCAAAATCTATCCCAAATATGTAATCATTATGTCTATAGCTTATTATGTAAATGAAAAACAACAAGAAACATTATCTTTACGTGTGAGATATGTCAACATCTACATTGGTGTAACCCTTCAGTCTGAAGATGGTGTTACAGTATATGAGCTCAGGTCTGTTTTTAAATGTCATTAAATAACTCACAGACTATAGCATAAGAACAGGAATATCTACATCTCTCGGAAATGCTGCACTGGGACTCAAAGAACAAGTAGCTTATTAAGGCAAATGGTATCAAGAATGTCTGTATTGCTAGAAACTACAGAAATACAAGTACAGCAAATGAGATCCAGGACTGTTAACCTCTGTTCTCTCTCTATGATGAAGTGCCCTTGTTGTGAGTCTGTGTAGATATAGAAGGTACTGTAGTGACCACAACATTATGGAGGAGAGACTCACCTGT
>NC_139940.1:13183051-13315551 GCF_963454915.1 Gymnoscopelus microlampas
TAGATCTTGAAGAAAGATACAAGAAATACACATTGAAATAATTAACAGTGCTTCCACCAGCACATGTACAACTTTATATTTACCAAATCAAAGTGCAGGGGGTAAAATATCATAATTCCTGGTGTAGATTAATCAGTAATGGTTCCGATAAAGACGAAAATAACGAAATGAACATGTCAAAGAATAATAAGCACCCAAAGATAAAGACCCCTCTCTGGATCTAGTTTAGATCTACTCATGGTCTGAAGTTATCTCTACTCGTGGCTTTACAAAAGATCTATTTATGGGCTTGAGTTTGATCTATTCGTGGTCTTGAGTTACTGTAGGTCTAGTCATGATCAAAACGTTCAGATCTATACAAAACACAGACTGGTTCTCATTGACTTGAATGACATCTGAAATGTAAGTTTACATACCTGTATTTGTACAGTCAGAACAGTTAGTCTTGGATAGGGTGGTAGAGGTTGGAGGGGCAGCAACACGTTTAGTAATGACTTCAACAGGTTCAGTAACAGGTCCTGAAAGACACACACACACACACACACACACACACACACACACACACACACACACACACACACACACACACACACACACACACACACACACACACACACACACACACACACACACACACACACACACACACAGTTATGCACTATTCCCACTAGCCATTAGGCAGCTAAGTATTGTTCCAAAATCTGAAATCCGAAAAACATTACATGAAAAATCTTTAAAGAGATTTAAAATCTATTATTCAGATAATCAATGGTAAATGGTGTTGTCCCCCTCCCCAATCAGGATAGCTCTATTCAACTTGTGAGAGCTTGCTAATAATGCTATACCTTGCACTTTGACTTCCAGGGTCTCCTTGTATGTCTCCCCATCTAGAGAGAACTTACACACCCAGGACCCTTCATCGGTGCTGGCCACAGAGTTGAGTTGTACATTCCCAGACCCTCCTGATCCTCCATCAGGCTTCTCCCACTCCAGTGTGGGCATGGGTTGCAGTCCTTGCACCCGGCACTGGAGTTCAGCCTTGCTGTCCAGCTGAAGGACACCGGGAGGACTGGCCGAGACTGGAACACACATAGTTCATATTGTTTATTTATTTACAGTACAGTTAAGGAGTCTCTGTACACTTCACAGCAAAGGAGGCAGTTTCAAACATAATGTGTGCACGTGGCATACACAGGTGTAATGACTCCTGCATGGGGATGTTACCATTGCTGTTAGTTAACTAGCCTACAAAAATGTCTATGTTTGTTTAAATGTATTATTATTATTAGTTCTGTAGTATAATTACTGTTTTAAATTCGCCAACAGCTGACAGGATATTGACATGGGTTTCACACGTGTCCTTGCAGCAAAGGAATAGTGAAACTGTCTTCTACAGGGTCGAATATAATTAAATTAGAACTCTTCCTCACACATTGAAATTCGCCTGTGGCTTCACTGTGGCAAAACTATCAAGTAGGCTATAATTGTCAAATACACTTCAAATACTCTTCCCTATAGGTTAATACACAGGTCCATTAGAAGGACCCTGGAAAACTAATGTATTAATGTTGTTTGATCCAGGTGTGCAGGGAATATGTTATTACAGTACCTGACATTATGACGAGTATGTGTGGATGTGGTACATTGTTCACGTCACAAATGTAGGGTCCAGCATCACTTTCCTCCAGGTTAATGATCTTCAAAAGGTCCCTTATCAAAGTAGCGCGGCGGCTTACTGGTAAATGGCCTGATATATACAAAGCATGTTAGGGTAATCAACATTAATTACCTTCAAAATTTCCTCTGCTCTTTATAATGGGCTATTTTTAACCTAAATCTACGACAATGACCAGTGTCTTTTGTCATATACCTTGGCGATCGAAGCCTCTCGGATCTTTGCTGTGAACCATTCCACCGTTATGTTTCCATTCCAAATTCTTGCCTGAGGTTCTGGTTCCACAGACGAGTGTGGCGGCTTTCCCCACTGTCCCATGGAACCGCTCACCTGCAGCAGAGAGTGCACAGAGCGCTGGGGAGAGAGTACCATGGAGATAGAAATGAGTTGTTTGTTTAGAACAGAGGGTTCTCAACTTCCAGTCCTCTGGGACACACTACTCTTACATAATATGAAAGCCCTCCTAGGTTATAGAAAACATCAACACTCAAACATTAAACACAGACCATGTATCATGAAGACATTGCTGAATTGCAAATGTTTCTTCCAGTTCACTGTACCAAGACTATGAGAGTTCCCCTGGGTAAAGATACATTCAACAGCTAGATTTCAGTACTTCACAATAATGCCATCTGAATGGAGATGTCGTAGAACTTTGAGATGGGAAAACATCGCTTTAGCAGCAGAGTTTTATCCACTCGGCTATTGCAGCATTACCTGCTAACATGATGTGTGTTAGGAAGTATGGATGTATTTTGGAGATTCTATGCGATGTCTTTACTGTATGTCGTAGTGTATGCTACTTTTAACAAATATCCCTCAGGGACAATATCTAATCTAATAATAAGCTCATGATATACAACAAAAGTAACCCTTATGGGCTCCTTTAAAGCTTTTAAATTGACAAAGAGGATTTTGCTGTGATTAAACTTTGCAATGGATATTGTCGCACTCGGGCAGAAACCTCTCAATTTTTCAACTTTTTTTTTTTTTAAATAAATCAGTGCTATTGAACACCCTTTACGTCTACGTGTGGGTTTTACAAATATTGAATCAATGAAATTCTGACTAAACCTCCTAACTCCATTGGATCCTCAAACTGTCGTTCAAACCACCTAAGATAGTTGTTTTTTTCCATCATTGATTAGAATGACGAAGTCAGATCGAAAAAAGACTATCTCCACAGTAATGGTCAAAAACCTCCTAACTCCACTTAAGCTGTATTTGGGTAAAGTGATGATAATATAAGGACACATTCAGGTATCTGACAATGTATAAAGTCACCGTACCAACTTTGATGAGACAATATTTTGGACATAGCTGGTTTCTTCCCGACAGCAGAGAAATAGTGTACAAACCTCACATTCCAAAAGCTAATGTTTTTTCGTGTACATTTCACACTACAAAATCAGAAGTATATTTACTCACTCACCCAAAATCAACCACATCATCTTCATTACTGGCTTCTGGATCCAATGATAAATCGCCTTTTCACCTATAACAGCAAGCTAGTGTGGTGGGCAGAACAGAGTATAATTTTATTTGGTATCTTATCCAGGATATATGATATGACCGATATAAATCTTGCGTTTTACCATGAACATGTGATCCTTAACCTTAACCACATAGCAACTTCCTCTCTCTCTCTTTCTCGGAATCTCCCTCTCTTTCTCTTATATAAAGAATTTCAAGTTAATATTAAATGACCATGTTAAGGCCAGAAAATAGAACATTATGTTGAAATAGGAAAATCATAAAGCATTTGGTCTGATTTGACAGTTTAAAAGACAAATGTTCAGTTTCTAAATTGCAACGCTGTAGAGCTTCATTGGGCTATTCCGTTTATTTCACATTGATGTGAGAAATCGAAAGCATGAATTGTATTAAAAGTAATAATTTTGCAATTTCTTGTACTCTTGTACTTGGTAAAAACAATGCGGCAAGAAAACCATGTTGAAAAATCACAGACTAATATTTTTTTTGATAAGCCTGTTTTAAAGATGAAAAGGCCCGAATTTGAAGGGGGTATAACATTCATTTCATTTACGTATTTCATTAGGGTAAATGTAGCCTACAAATCACAATTTACAAACAAGAGCTTTTTACTAATTAATGAATCACAGTAACTGAGCTTGATCAAAATGGATGTTTGACAGCAGAATGCAACTTAAATTGAAAAGTAAATGATCAACCCAACAAATCAATAATAAATATGCTAAAGACGGAGGCTCAACAACGTCTACCACATGTACTAGGTAGATGTTCCTAATTTTCACATTAGGTTAATTTACTTTTTATGAAAGGCTACTCAAATGAAATGCACTGTAAGAATTTAAAAAAGTAATTATGTTTTAAAATAGGCTTATATGAATGATTATGTCATCTCATCATCGTACTGTTAATCGGCTGGATTCTTTGTAATAAAAACATTAAAGGAAACATCACTATAATTTTCAAAATAGGTTATATTTCCAAATGAAAAGTCAAGAGGAAAGAAATGTCATGATCGTAAGCAAAAATGTTGAACTTAAAATAAGCTTAACACATGTCCCTTTCAATCTATTAAAAACTTACCTGAAGTTGCAGACAAATTATTTAAAAAAATCTCTTCAGATTCTTTGAGTGTTGCAGTGCTCATGCAAACTAGGGTGCAGGCAAGCCAACAGTGCGGAAGACAAGCAAAGAAACGATCTGCCTTTTGGGAAGCTGTAGGCAAATGCAAAAAAGCCAAACTGCGGGTTTGATGATGAAAATCATGCGTGGTGCATTTCATCACAAAGTAGGTCGAGGATTCCAGTCACTCTCTAGCTTTTACACCCAGAAAAGACTTTAACTGTTCAGTTAACATCCACTCTAAACCACTAATTGCAACAACAACAAACAAAGTGTAGGATAAAGTTTAGTATGCAAGTCCATTTTAATTTCATTCACCAGGCTATGCTGTTTTGAAAGTGTAATGCCATAATAAGGGCTCTCAGGTTCATAATGTGTTACAAAGTACAACTGGAAATATATTAGATTTAGTAACTGTTCTACATCAGAGATAGCCTGATGTAGATCTCTCCTTTGTTATGGGCCTACATCATGTCACATAGCATATCTTTGCTTGTCATCTTAATTTGTTTTCTTTTAACTGGGAAATGTCTTTGTCATGTCTTTGCGATCGCCTTTTGAGAGGTTTTTCATACGTCACCTGAAATCACGTTATGAATGCGCTCTTGGTATGCTAATAACCATGGGTAATTATTACAACATACATGAATAGATACAATACCTCCTGAGCCCCAAATGAAAGTCTCTCAAAATAAAACTGCAATGACGGTTAATGTTTATGGATAACTGAACTGATCCATTGCATACACAAGAGGAAATGAAAGGGTTCGTTTAGTATGAGTAACAAAACGAAACTACTGATGGAAAACATATTTACGGACAGATAAGTTATAAAACCCAGACAGAAAGCCATATATATAAGTGCTCAGAATGAAGACAAAAGTAACATTTCCTAATTAGCAAGACCCCAAACTCCACTGTCAAATTAAGTGGGGAACTTATTTTAGAGGTGCTGACCCCTAAAAAAGGGTCTAAACGCCCTGCTAATAATGTTTGCTACAATGCAATCACGTAACACACAGGATGGCAGAAAGACAAGTCTTTATTTGTCAGAGCAGAAGTAACAAAGGATTTTTTAATTTTTTTTTGCAAAGTAAAAACAAAAATCACCCAGATATCACCCACAACCGTACTTTAAACAACAACCAGTTTGGTTTTTGGTATTTTTTCCTTTTCTTTTTTATTTCATTTGAACACACTTTTTTTTTAGTTTGTTTTCCATTTGAACAATTTGTGTCTCATCTTGGATGCTGAACTGCTATTCACTTCCTCACCGAACAGGGTGGCTACGGAAGAGAAGGGAGGAGTTGGAAGGCGGGGCTTGTTTGAACTGATGACAAAGCTGGTGCCAATGAGCACAGAGGAAGCATGATGGAATTCAACATGTTTGTATGCAGAGGGCCAGCATACACCACTGCCAGTAAATGACAATGTGGATTGGAGAGTTAACGGTGTGGGACAAACATTTACGCTACTAAAAGGAGAGAACAGGGCGTGATTCAAAACTCCCACAAAACGTTCCGTGTACTGAAGTGAAAACCTACAACTGTACACCTCCACTGAACGGATTGAAGTGGGTACACTCAGCTGTCTGACCATATCTGTATTTACATTCCTAATTTTGCCATGTTCCAAAGCGTGCCAGGGGGGCATTCTTAGTAGCTTGGTTGGAGGTGTGCGATTATGCGTTGTGGTGGCGTGTTGTTTATTGTGTTGTGCATGTGTGTTAGCGTCCACACTCTCCCCTGTAACTCAAAACCTTGACAACGGGCCATGGCCTTATTCGGCCACTCTCCGGTAGAAGTAGAGGTATCCCAGGTCTTTGGGGGGCTTCTCTGAGGCACACACTTTCTGATCATTGAAGATAACCCACCTGGACAGAGGACAAACGAGAGGGAGAGAAACATCAGGCCTTTTTCATTCCTTATGGCAGCAGCCTTAGTGCTTGGTGCACTTGTGTTTATAATTACTGTATAATTACTGTTCTTCTATTTGTTGCTGGTATACTTATTTATTTTTTAAATGAATCGTTTTGGTATCACTGGTTAACAACATTATGTATTTACCTCATTTCATTTCAATTCATTTGAAAGGTGCTATACAAATAAAGATTATAATTATTTTTTAGGGACACCGAACATACAGTATGTTCCAAGGTTAATAATTGTAGAATATTGGCATATTTTTAATGTAAGACATTCTTTTCATATAGAATGCCTGTGGTGGCACAGACACAAAATGTACAATAAAATCATTGAAAACACAACATATACACATAGAAATATATACGCATTATATGTACACATGTGTGAATCACTTTAGATTTGGACTTCAGTCCTTGGGTCTGGGTTTCCGTTAGCCGGTATATGCTGCCCATTGGCCGATTCAAATCTTAACGCCAGCCACCATGGTCGATTTGGAAAATACAATTTTAGTATTTTATCATTATTATTTAGGTTAAGTAACAACATTACAATATGTATAGTTTACAACCACTAAAAATCATACTTATAAGCTTACATTGGACTGGCGAATCATCAGTGTGGTTTAATTCCCGAGAGCCTGCTTGCTCATCAGTTGCACATCAGATCCTAGATCAGCCTGAATCATCAGGCGAGGTACTTTATGCGTTTCTCTCCTCCTGATCAGTGCTGAGTGCTCTTCTCGGTTAACTCAGGTATTACACATGATAATAGACCCGGGAACTGACCCGGGAACTGAGGTAAATTTGAACCAACCCGGACACAATTAACGATAATAAAACAGGGAACTGAACGGTTTGTGGATATTATACATTATAATACAAAATGTATGCTTTGGCTGGAAAAATGACATCTTGCCGTAACGGTGGCTGGCCAAAAACATTGCATAGCAGAAACCATGCCTTGAATGAAAACATTTAATGCTTGTACACACAGTGAATCTATTAGAAGATATCTAATCAAATCAGTTTGGTTATTAGATAACCAAACTTTCTTTGCATTTCCCTTAAATATATACATCCCCCTGAAAAATACTTTTTTTCCCCATCAATTGCTTTTGTGTCGCAATCCTTCACGGTGAATGACAAAACCAAAAATGAGAAAACCTGAAAATAGGGGTCAAGCATTAACAGCAGCAAAACTATATCAAAGATCTGTGTATAAACTCCAACACAGCTCTCAGAGTATAATCAAAGTGTCTTGTATCCAGTCGGTGTCCTCATTACTTCCAAAACACAGCCTTTTTGCTGAAACTTTACTATTTCTAACACTTCCAGGATAAAAAGTCTCACGCACAAACAAAGCACACGTGAGCACGAGCGCGTGAACTTGGTTGTGTTGAACCCCCATGGGCACACCCAGATGCGTTCCTCGTTAGTGCATGAGACTGTTTATCCCGTAAGTCTTTTAAATACTAATTTCAGCGAAAATGCATGTGTTTTGGAAGTAATGAGGAGATGGTCAAGATACAAGACACTTGCATTATACTGAGAGAGCTGTGTTTGAGTATATAAGCAGATGTTTGATATAGTTTTGCTGTTGTTAATCCTGGACCTGTTTTTTCCAATCCATCAAACATTTTCTTTGTTTGCGTCACATTCCTTCAAGGTGAATGAAGAATACAGAAACAAATATTCTCAATTAATTCCAAGACTTCAGAGTGTGAGCAATTGATAGAAGACAATAAATTATGTTAAATAAATCAACCCTGGCTTTGCACTTGGCTGTGATGTTCACAACAAATGTAATGTAAACACTTAAGAGTATGGTGCCCCCTGTTGAGCATGCATCACCAAACTACTTTGAACATTATGAAGTTGAACGACTGTTGAAAAAGGACTGATACTAACTTTTTGAAATGTACTGTTGTGTATGTGTATATTATTTACAGTGAGAATATTGGAGGAAAATGTGACCTTTGTCAAATTAAGCAGGATCAGAGGTGGAACATTGCCCTTCAACAGAGTTCTACAACAACTAAATTATATTTACAGTATCGCCAAACTGAATTAGGTTATCAGATTACATTTTCAAAGAGTACAGTACTTACTGTTGGTCCTTCTTGATGTGGCAGACATAGTGTCCACACATTGTGCTTGTCCCCATGTGACTGATGAAGGCAAACAGCTCATACTCTGGACAAGAAGCAAAAAGTTGATTTGTCATCAAACAACAATATAAATGGAGCGATGTCATTTATCTTATATTATCATACAGACTTGTTTAATTCTTGATTTTGCTCTTCTGCAGTGGTGCATAAGCCTCCAAGCTTGTAATAACAAACGTGTTTAAATCACCATTTCCTGTCAAATTGTTGAATTTGTTTGTAAGTATCCATTTAATAGACATGGGATAATGCAAAGCGATCTGAACATCATGCTAAGCAACCACAAGCCAATAATAGAGCATAGCAGTAGTGGCCATTTTGTGGTTCTAGAGATATTAAGCCCATTCATTTTTCCCCATGGAGATTACTGAAAATATTTATATTCATTACTTTAAGCCTGGAACCAGCCTCCTGGTGAATCATGACCATAAAATATTTGGTTCTGTGTATTTCTTTTTTAAAAAGATACATTTTTTGAAACAATCAAATGTTCTGTGGTTACGATTCACGAGGAGCCTGGATGGGAAATCTCTATAGCCAAATTACATTCCCCAAAGCTCGGTCACTCGCTCACTCTCGTCGCTTCCTCCACTCGCGCCTAAGCCCCGCACCTGCGAGGAGCCGAGGATTATTTGCGAAGACGAGTGGTCGAGCGGTTGCCCTCAAAGGATCGGACTGCACTCAGCAGCGTCATTTCAAAGCGACGGCAAATTCCGCGATCACTTATGACATCTCACACAGCTGGACCAGAGCCGTGGATGAAAATATACATGCATAGAATAATATGCAGGTATAGAATTATACAGAATATAAGAATAGACAATTCCTCAATGTGGATGGCCACATAGTTATCTTTATAGTTAACATTGTTGTGCAAGGCCATTTATTCCTGAAATAGTGAATGAAGCGCCAGGATGAGCAAACTTACATTTATGAATGTAATCCTGACCTGTCCCTCTTTTTGCTCGTACAGTCCCCAGAACCCCAGTACAAAAATGTACTCCATGAAGTGTAGATGTGTGTCAAAAAGGAAACGTCGCAGCCGAGGGGCACATGTGGAGGAGGAGGACCATGTATACGTCACGGGAGAAGGGGAAAAAAACAAAAAAAAAGTGTACACGTGATGCGGAAGTCTGCCGCGGAGGAGCTGTTGAGAGTGGTCGAGCATACACTTGATGTACACTCGCTCAATGCGGAAGTGGAGAGCCTCCTCACCTCCTCCACTCGACTCCACTCGCCTCCTCCAAGAAGCACATGAACAATTGGACCGCGACTACTTCCGGTTCGAAGTCGGAGTGACCGAGTGGGAGTGAGCGAGTGGCCGAGATTTTCGGTATTGGAATTTGGCTTATGGGAAAAACAAATGGGCTTTCTATCTGTGGAACCAGGAAATGGCCGCCACTGCTATGCCCAATATCTGCCTGCTCCTTCCTCTCATTTTTTCTGTGAAATTCAGTCAACTCACTGCCAGGTCCATCTCTGACGCGGGGCCCAGGAGGGGGCTCCCTGCTGCCCTCGCTTTCTCCAGCAGAGCGGCCTCCTTCAGACACATCCATGGACTCCAGGTCGTCCAAGTGGGAGAAGATCCAGTCTACCGCCCGCTCCAGTACGTTGCTCTGAGGCACATAGAACATACAGCCAGCCGCTCACAACCAGAGGATAACATTTCCATGGCTCATCAATATAACCAAAAAGGAATTGTTCACACGTTTTGTGAACACACTGTGTGTAAAATCTAATCACGTGGATCAGGCGTCTGTGATGTATGACTGTAAAACATTTGTTTTGGCTATACAAATAAACTTTCCATGTTATTTACTTCCATTATTACAATTACAGTACAATTTAGGCATTTACCAGATGTGCTAAAGTGTCAAGTGCTAAAAATGTTATTTAAACATTTCAAATAAATAAAATAAATAAAATTCATACAACATGTAAAAAAGAAATGCATGGTACAAAGCTGGCCTACTGGCAGTGTGCAGTCTGTGCACAAGAAATGTCATGCTGATCAGTCAAGCAGTTTAGCTCCAGACAATCACACAGACACACACAAACCCTCTTACCTCCTGCAGAGCCACGCCGTGTAAAACAATCTAAGATATTGGTTTATTTTGGTTGTACTAGCTACAAAAACAACTGTCAAAATGATGGAATGGACATTGTGAGCAGGATCTACCAAGCAGGACCAGAGTTAAATACAAGTGAAATATCCCACAGAGGTGCCATCCATCCAAAACCACATGAGAATGAAAAATCCCTTTTTGCAACAATCACCAGCTTTTAACAACTATCTTTGAGTAAACGTCTCTGTCTACGCTAGATAACCCTGGACCTTTGCTCACCGTGGCTTTAAGTGCTTTGGTGGCCTGGTCTCTGCTGAAGCCCATGGAGACGATGGTTGCTAGGTGCTCCTCAGACAGGCTCTCTGTGGGCGTGGTCCCCGGAGCAGAGCTACAGCCAGGCAACACCAGGGGGGCAGAGAAATCTGTAGCCAATCGACAAAAAGGAGAGACCATTTTAGACGTGCATTTGATTCTGATTTCGATCCCTTTTCTTCGGACATCAGTAAAACCTAGACTAATCTCCATCTGTCCATCATTGTCCCTCTCTGCTCTCACTATGGTATTCTTGTGGTACTTGAAATACCCCTTTTAATTGAAGGGGTATTACATAACAGTGTTGGGCAGGTTACTAAACATTTGTAAATAGTTGCAGTTACTAGTTAGTGCTCTCAAAAAGTAAAACCGCAATATAAAAGCAATAAGTAGGGAAAGTAACCTTTGTAATACTAATAATAATCAGTGCAGTGGATACTTACACTTACAATATGAATGTTCTAAACATTTAAATGGTAGGTTTTACTAAAACAAAAAGCATACAATTGATCAAATGCTAAACTATTATTATAATTATCATTATTATTACCCCAATTAACAGTGAAATCGGTAAATTGCCAGTTCTTTACCAACCTGGGTCATCCATATGGCCCATGACCCAGTTCATGGCAGCATCGATTCCAGTGTTGCCCGTGTAGTAGACTGCCTTCCTGCAGGCTTCCAGAGGGAATCCCATCTCACACAACTGGGACACGGTGGAGTCGTCCAGGACTGGGGCTGGGGGGGTGGGGGGCGTTTGAGAGAAACTTGAATTACTTGGATATCCTCAATAGAGGCTTCATTGTACTGCGATGAGATGTTTCAAGACAATGTTGGTTATTTTTTTTGTTATTTCTTCTGATTTAATTCTTGTGGTTATGTTTCTGATCCCAAAAGTAACTTAAGTAAATAAACTTAATGGTCCTCAGTAGATGTAAAATGCAAAAAACGCACTGGCAAACCCATCATTTGAAAATGATAATTAAAATAAATAAATAATAAATCTCCACACACTAGAACATGGAACACATAACAAAAAAGGTGAATGGGAAGAAGGAAAAAGAAGGAGGAAAGATGGAGAACACGGACATTGCCAGTGAGGAAGGAGATAAAGGGCAGAAACGACAGACAGACTGACACAGCAGTGGGGAGTAGAGTGAGTCGTCCTCCTCGTTGCCGTGGAAACCCAGGATACCTTTGACCTCCACGTCAGGGGTCATGAGTGGGGGTGGGGCCACCTCCGGCAGAAGCTCCTCCCCTGGCTGCTGGCCCATCCCACGGAGCGCGCTCAGATCCAGTGTATCGGGAACGTCGATGCTCACGTCTGCAAGGGAACCCAAGTAACGTCTGTCATTCTTCGTGTTTTGTCGAGTGCTGCTAAGCCCTCACCTGTGGCTTCATTAGGCTCTTCTAATTCTAGGTTCTTCTAATTCTCCAATATGACCAATCTATGTTAAAATGTTTTGTTATATATACACTGTATATACAGCATGTTTTGGGCAGTTTGTGCTTCATTTACATCGCATAGTTGAGAAAGGAAATTGAAGGAAGAGAAGAGGAAGGACATGCAACACAGATTTCCAGCAGGAATTTAATTGGGAATGTTGCAATGTTTATTTACCGGGGCACTCGTTTAAAATTTGATTGTGTATTGTAATGAGGATTTTCACTGTAATGAGGATTTTCACTCCTAATCTTCCGTCTGCAGATGTGTCTTAAAAGAGATTTGGAACCATAAACCTGTACTCACCCAGTTTCTTGGGGACCCAGTCAAGGCCAAAGGTGAACTTCTTGATTTGGATGACGAGGTGGTCAGGGAAAGAGGCAAAGCGGGTTGTTCTGAATAGAAAGAAAAGGACAATGCTATACCAAAAAACCTTGGGGGGGAAAACTCCCAGATGAAATGTATCAATATTACAAAACCCAAAATGACTATCATCAAAATAAAGGTGGTAAAAAGAAAAAGGTTTTAAGAAGTACCACAGCTTTAATAGCAACGCATAAGATGCTTTAATTTCATGCCATCTATCATTTTATCACAGCCTGCTAAATTGGTATCCTTTTGTCCCCCAAGGACTTCAGTAATCTATCCTGTAAAGGAAGTTTTACTGTTGTACTCGTAATTTCTTACGAGTAAGCTGCATTCTTTTCCAGATGGCTGAATATCTCATTTTGGAAAGAACCTTTTCATATACGCTTCTTATAAATGATGGAAAACAATTTCCAGTATGGGGGTGTGTGTGTGTGTGTGTGTGTGTATGCGTGTGTCTCTTTCTCCTTACTTGGTAGCGGTGGTCTTGGCCTGTACGGCTGAACTCCAGAAGTCTGTAAGGACCTCTGGTTCACTGAGAGCAGCCATGCAGGCTGTGAATGGAATCTGGGCACGCACCGTCGGTGGAGGATTTGACGAGTCGGCCTCTTCGCGTCGACGCTCTGCCTCCTGCAGCTCCTCTGTTAGAGGAGGACAGAGAGTAATGAGGAAACAATTAGGATTGACGGTCCAGAGTCCAGTCCGTACAGCACTCTGCCAGCTACCCTCACTGTTGTCTTTGCAAAAGTCTAGAGCATTAGCCAGGGTGGACATTTTTCAAAGTGACCCATTCAGGGTGGCAGGTTGAGGTATCCGTGCGCTACATTAAATTAGACTTAAGTACTTGCTTAAGGAATGTTCTATAAAATATTTCAACTGCAACAGATACAAATCCAGTCACCAACCCAAGCCACCGGTTTGATGTCACATTGTATGCTTGCGGTTTACCGATGTCACGATGCAATTTCTCTCTGGAGTTTGACGAGTTCATTCTTTCTACCGAGGCTTGCCCTCACCTGTGTTAGTGGCCTGGTCCATGGGAACAGGCAGCTGGAGGATATAGTCCACCCTCTGTGTGTACTTGGCTTTCTGTGACTGCTGACACACAATCCTCTCCTCCACCAGGAACCTGAAGGCTTCAGACGGGTTTTGCCCCGAACGACAGTTCCTCTGTGAGGACACAGGAGGGGAGGGAAGTTGGCATTGCACCAGTCATGCATAAATACAAACTGAAATTTGTAATGCTATCTTAAATTATTAATATTAGTAAATAACATTGACATATAGGCTATTATTGAAATATTTGACTTTATTTAACATGCAACAGAAGCAAGTGCAATATAATCGTTTTGTTCACCAAATGATTGAGGCAGACAGCGGATTTACCTCCACCATGTTTATGAAGTGCAATAAGAACTCCTGGGCATCCTGCTGCCGATTGGTGGAGAACTCCGGGTGGCCCCGTCCAACAAGTGCTTTAAACATGCGTGGTGCAATGCCCACTTGGTCTCCCTGGAAAACAGAGTATGAACAAGACCCGTCACAAGAGGACATCGGTGAACCATGTTCTCCCCAAAATCACCAGAGTTAAACATGGAGACATTCATGGTCCTGGCTCTTCCCTCTCCTGGCTTCACAGTATGGAGTATGGGTACAACACTTAATTGAACAAATAGATTTTATCGATTATAAGAAATCATCGATTTTAGAGAAATAATCAATTTAGAGGGAAAATGTGGAATTGCAAACTAAAGAAATTGCAAAATGTGGCAGATCTAAAAGCTCACGACATACCATGATGGGATTGAGCTTGGCTATTTTAAAAAAGGTAGGTAAGTGATATATTTTGGTATAAACGTTTTTTGTTAAAAAGGTTAAAGCACTACATTCCGAGTAATCATTGCTATGTAGAGTTTGTTTAGTAACATGAGTTTCCCAAAATTTCAGCCAATCAGGAGAGAGTACCCATTTATCAGCTTCATTTTTTATAGTGTCCCAGTTCCAATTTTGTCTGCTCATTTCTTTGTGTCATCACTTCCAATTTCACTTGTTTAATTTGTATCCTGACTGAGTTCTCTACCCTGAATGGATAGAATTGGTATCCCGACCTGAAAATGCATTTTCTATTTAATAAAGAGCTGGAGAGACATAGAGACTCCTGTTACTGAACAAACACTCTGTAGCACTGAGTACTATCAGAAAATAGAGCTATTTAACACTAATTTTAACCAAAGAAAATCACTTACCCTACCTTTAACACAACAATTTAGTTCATCATTTTAAAAAAAATCTATAAAACATTTCTCATTGAGTCACCAATATAAAAACTCACTTAAATACAATTTTATCAATCAAAAAAAGTTAACGATGAATAATTACTAAGAAAATAATCGATAGATGCTGCCCTACAGAAGAGTCCATTTCTATCATCTGTTATGAGATGAGTGCTTCTGTCAGAACTTTCAGAAGTACATTGCATCCCCTGGTCCACCCTTAATCCCTCTATTATATCGTCCTCCTCTGCTCACTCATATATGGTCTTGATTTAGATCAAATGTCCAAATCTGATCCTCACAACTAGCTGCAAATAATGTTGTTGATCCAAGAATGTAACCTTATAATAATGTTCAAAGAGAAGGTTCTGTGCACATCCCACGCCTGTATTTAGGCCAGGTGCTGGACATCAAGGAAGAATCAAGAAAAATCAATATTTGCCTGATGAAGACCTAGAAGGTCGAAACGTTGCAAAAATAAAAAGTGAGCTTCTTGGAGCTTGAGAACAGTGTGCGGACTTTCTTCTTCCTTTACCTTATAATAATGTGCCATGTCATCTCAATGAGTTCTATGGTTCTAGTTCTTGCTCACCCTGGGTTCAGGCGTGCCAGCTTCATCTCCAGGGTCTGGTGCTGGTTTGGAATACTCTCCTGACAGTAGACCGTAGCCGAGCTTGGCTCTGTAGTAAACAGGCATAGGATATTATTAGCCTAGATCCATCATATCCTTTCAAATGGAAATGATCAAAAGGAAATGGTCACGCAGCTGAGTCATCCCTGAGGGAATACACACATATATGTGCCATTTCCTAGGGGAGGGGTATTATAATAATTGTACTTTCAAAAATACAACATTTAACTCTTTGCCTACCACCGACGAGATTTCTCTTCGGATTCTGCTAAGACGCAGCCTACCGTTGCCGAGTTTTTTTTTTTTTTTTATTAAACAGAACCAGGAGATAATGTGATCCGAAGATTTACTGCTCCATTCACTTCCTGGTTAAAGTATTTGGGAAATATTCTCTATCTCGGCTCCTGTGTTTTACTATGTATTTTTGGCAAGACATGCTATTTTTAATGGCGTATAACAAGCGAAGGGGAGGTCGCAATGACATTTTTTCCCCCCGCGGAAGCACAGTGAAACCCTCCGTGAATAGCAACCATCAGCGGATCGATCAGCGGAAAGATAAATATTCTGTGACTACTTGAAAAGGTAAGAAAATCGAACTGTTTCAACTGACAGGGTGAGGGTTGTCAATTACATTCACAGTGAAATAAAATATAAGACAACCGTGTTCATTTTGGCAGCCAATCGAGATTTCGTTTTAGTCAAGTCTTAGACTTGACTAAAACTAAATCTCGATTGGCTTAGACTAAAGTGCATAATAGTTTTTAGACATATTTTAATAATCTAGTTAACGTCAAAGAGAATTATAGCAATTTTAGTCTTTAATTAAATGCATTTGATTATGTCAGTCAATCTGGATTCTTGAAATAAAATGATTGCAGAGATGTTTCATCAAGATGATTGTTGATGTAGCAGATTAGAGGCTTGCGGTTTTCATGCTTAGCCCTCCTAATCCCAGTGACCTTAGAAAAAGTATTATCCAATGATGTGCATGCACTCATGTTACAAATATAGCACAACCATACTACTAATGATCGTTGATACTCTTTAATCCCCGAACCAAAGTGACCCATCAACACCCATCAATGGATCACTTGAAAGCAATTTTTTAAAAGTAATTGGACAGATTGTTCAGCCATAATCTATTCCATTTTACCACCCATCTCTAGTGGGCACTGACCTAGCCTAGTTTATACTGTTTAAGACAAGCAATGGATCATGACTCATAGCTCTGGGCATTTAAACTCAACACATGAGCTCAATGACAAGCATCCTGTGTCCATGAACATGGAAGTATAGAAGAAGAATTTCTCATCTCCTTAAGCCACACTGTGTGAGACATTAATAACATGTTGTGAGCCGCTAGAACTTTCAGGAGGTATGAGCCAAGTGGCTCACAGCCATCGAGACGTTCCAAATGATATCCATGAGCCAAAAAACCTGGCTCGCAGGGGTCATCTTACACAGTACAAATTAGGCTTTAGGCTTTAAAATCAAGCTCATGACCTCAGTAAGAGTCTCTCTCTCTCTCTCTCCACTGAACCATCTCAGGAGTAAGCAGAAATTCCTTTACAAAACCTAAGACAAATATATAAGATAAATTATTATCCTGTTTGCTTGATGTGACCAGTCTCAAATCGGCTTCAATGTAAGAGGACACTCACACTTGGGTTTTGAAGTCCTGTGTAGGGTCACTTGGTGCTTCGTCGAAGATCTTGTCAATGTTGGACACATACCTAAGTCAAAGAAGAAAATGTTTTTTTTAAAGCATTTGGTATCTTTTTCACATTAAAAAATATCAGTCAAAGTGATACATTTGATCATTAAAGTTAGGCAGCACATACAGTGACAGAGAGATAATTGTTCCCTGCCAGGCCGAAGGCGTGGCCGAGACTATGTTTTCGCCCCTATCCGTCCGTCCGTGTGTCCGTCTGTGTGCAGCTAATCTCCAGCACCGTTACACTAATCGGCACCGAACTGAGCACACATACTCCTTGGAGGCAAAGAAAAAACCTCTGCCCCAAATTTCGCCGGCCTGTTACACCACCACCAGGAGGCCGATTTTTGCGAAACAAATTTTTGGATATTACTCCTACAGATTTTGTCCAAACATCACGCAAATCTGTACACATTACCAGTCATGTGATCCAGACGGATCTGTCACAATTTTCATATTCAATGCTGATTGGCTAAGAGTGGCTTCTAAAGCCGTGAAACTTTACTCGCACATTCCCGCTAGGCCAAGGAAGAAATGCCACCCTAATTTTGTTTTTTTTATCGGCCTCATGGCAGTGCTATAATAGGCCGATTCACGTTTTGGCCTACAACTCTTGAACTGTAGCTCATACAATCAAAATGGTTTCACCCTGGATTCATTGGATCATTACGCAACTCCCCAAATAGGCCACGCTCATTTCCACTTTACAATATTAATTATAAGTCAGTTTGCGTTTTCTTTGCAAAACACAACTATTGCTACTATTTTATCCTGATCTCTGTAGTCAGTAGTCATGCGGTCAAGATGTATCTTGTCACATTTTTCGGATTCTATTCTGATTGACTACGACTGGCTTTCAAAGTTTGCTGGAGGGGCTCGTTTTACACAACATGCTACAAACACCACTGGGCCGAACAACGGTAAACTTTGCACGCACACTCCCAGTGGGCCAAGGAAGAATCTCCACTAAATTGTTTTTCAAATCAGCCTGTTATAGCGCCACCATGAGACAGACTTTTGCAAAACACATTTTTAGATTTTCCAAACCTCACAATTCGGTGCACATTTTTCTCAGCTTCTCTTCTGACGCATTTGCTGTTGCTTGGGCTTTATACGGGAGTCTTGTAAAGACTTGCTGGCCAGTGACACTGTCACTCACTATAGACTATAATTCGAACAACTTCATTAAAGGGAGCAAGCCAGGAGACCCGAAAGGTTTTGTTTTCTGGTCACGGTGGCTGAAAATTCACCCACCATTTTAAGAAACTGAGGAATTGAGACCGAAACACAAGAGGCAAGAGAGAGAACGAGACAGAGAGTAAATAGTAAAAGGAGACCTTCACAAAGCTCATATAGTATGAAAATTGAATGAGAGGGTTGGTTTTACTGACTTGCTCTGGAAGTCAGGCACGGTGAAGAGCACTTGCATGACGGAGTTGAGGTAGCAGCTGTTGCCCAGGTTCTTCATGCCAGTGAGGCCAGAGCCATGCAAGGGCCGCAGAGTGGTGCCCGACTCCTGGATCACCTCCCACTCCCCAACCCGCTGGTTCGCTGCAATCTCCAGCTCGGTCATCGTTCGCTCCGTCTACAGATGGGATGAGAGAAGGGGGTGGAGACATGAAATACACTTAAGACAAAGGTTGAGTCAAAAGTTACGTTGAAAATAGAGTTAAGCCTTAGAACATAAAGGCTTAAAGTCACTGTCCACATGTCCCCCGATGTGGTTGACTCCTCAGAGAAATCAACTCTGTTCAATATTAAGTATTTTTCTCACCCAAAAAACTTTTTTAGAACTCCAATAAGATCGGGTAATCCAACGAGTAGCTACAGTATATGGAACATCGAAACATAAACACCGAACACACTGCTGCAAAATCATAACAAGTGCACACTTCCTCATGTCTTTAATGAGGCTCTGATTGGCGTTCAGCATGTACTTCACAGCCCTTCCGAGTTGCGTGCCCTGCGTCAAACCTGGATTCAGTGAGTGCTATGGCAAAAGACCAGATTTAGTTGTAAAACACTATATTAAAAAGGTGGTATAAGTCATCGTTTTTGTTCAAATAAGTATTAATTAGCTCTAGATTCCCACTGTAATCATTGCTATAGAGTGCTTGTTTCAGGTCAGGATACCAATTTCATCCAATCAGGAGAGAGAACTGATCCAGGGTACAGTATAAATGGGAAGTGGACAATATTGGAACACTAATATTTAAGCTGACATATGGGTTCTCTTTTGAACAAAAAATGTTTTGCTTTAACAAAAGAATACCAATTACAGTATTACCTTTAAAGTTTGGAGATACACAGAACTCAAGAAACCTTTTCACGGTTAAGCTTCAAAAACACATAAAACAAAAAACTCGGTTTTGGGAGGGAGCAGGACTTTAAGTTGAGAAGAGATACAGTGAACTTCAGTTATCCGCATGGCAGGAAATGCAACACTGCAGCGCCAAGGAATAAAAGCTACACATAAAAATACAATAGTGGATACCAATACAATATAAAAATGCAGTAAAGAGAAAATCCAATATAATAAAAAACTATCAGAGGATTATGCATGATGTTGGCTGGTCACGTTATCAGGGGGAAGATGAGTGAAAGAAAGGGACTGAGTGTGTGAAAACAGGAGGTGAGGTAAATAATTGCAGAGGTGGGGGGGACTGGACAACAAAACAGAGGTGGAGGCAGGCCCCCAGAGTTGCTGAGAAACATTGAAGCTGCCAGTGGCCAAAGCTGGAACTGCAGGCGGGGCGAAATACATGCACGAGCAAAAAATACTGAGATATTTACATATATAAATATATATAATATAATATAAATATGTAAACATATTATACATAAATACATATGCATTTACATATAAATATGCATCTCGAGTGTATTTAATAAATATAAATACGGGCTCGTTCATGGAGGTAGGTTGTGACGCAGGACGCAAAAGGGACACTAGTGCGCATGCTCATAACTCTATGGTTGCTCGAAACGTCTCAAAAACGTCTCAATAATTCTACTTCCGGCAGGCTTCCGGGTGCTTCAAAACGCCACTGAGCAATTTCATTGAAATGAATAGCTGGGGGCGGGGCAATCCGCCCTCTAGTTATATTATACCTCTATAGGTGGAGGGGCCAACTGAGTACAGAGGAGGGGGAAGAGGAAAGGTCTGCCATGTTAATGGTGGAAACAGTGAAAAATAACAGCCAAGAGCGATGTATAAATAATAGACGGTAATAAAAGAGTGCCATGACCGAGGAGTCGAGAGTGGAGGAGGGGTAAGGGGGCGTTCAATAAAAATTAGCTTTTTTGGAGGGGTTGAGCCATGAGTTTTAAGATGATCTACAGTCCCTATCGCACTGCGGTTGAATTTCAGAGCCCTCCTTGTAACAGCGAGTAATCGAAGGTGGCTTTTTGAGGCAGAACAGCCCATAAAAATCTGGAGTACTGCCAGTGGAGAACCATTCAATATCGCTCAGCCATTTGGTCACACAGTCACACACACACACACACACACACACAGTAACGTTGGTGCAAGAGGATGGGCAGTACTGGGCCGTCTCATTCCAATTTGCTGAATCCAACTTCTTCCATATCAACTGCTATATCAGGGCCAATTCAATTTTAATGATTTGTATAATATGACCCCCCCCCCCCCCCCCCCATGTACCTATGTCACATGTAATTGTAAACTAAGCAATAGAAAGCTTTTTCTTCATCTCTTACAGAATAACCCAGTCATGATTCAAACCAGCCCACCCACTCCAGTGAAATTGCATTCACTGCAGTCACAGAACCACTATATGCTGCCTCCCAACCTGCAGTCCTGATTCTTCAGCAGCATTTGACACAGTGAGTGGACCACCGACATCCTTGCCAACCGTGGCATTATTGGGACAGCACTAAAGTGTTTCTCCTACCCGACTGGTCAGATCAACCAGGTTTCTTGGAGAGGTTTGCTTTCATCCTCCATACCCTTCGGACTAGAGTCAAATCAAACTCGACTACTGTAAATCCCTCCTTACTGGCCTCCCGGCATGCTCACTTAAGCCCCTCCAAATAATCCATTACGCCTGTTTTTTTCGCTTCCTTCCTTCCCTAAAACACTGTACACAATGCTACAGTACAAACATCCTAGACTCTTCTCCCTCCCAAACTGTGGAATAAACTCCCCATTGCAGTCATAACTGCAGACTCGCTCCCAATTTTTGGCCGTAGTCTTCACACTCACCTCTTCAGACTACACGTCTACCCCCTAACTTCACTCTCCTTGTACCCCTTCTTGCATTTCTTTTGATTGATGCTAGTCTACTATGATGATATATCTTGATCACTTGTTATAATGTTTTTATTTCAAAGATTTGTGTTACCATTGTGATTCAGATAGCATGTTATTTAGACAGCTGCTAGGTTCATTGTTTACCTGGCATCTTAGTTTCTTTGAGGCACTACACTGTTCTCTCTGCACTCTGGGATTATTTACCTTGTTTTTTTTTTGCATAGTTCTTGCTTACTCTGCTTATTCCGATCTCGCACTTGTATGTCACTGTGGAAAAGATCATCTGCTAAATGCCTAATTTGTAATGGTCAGGGATGCAAATCAGCAGTCAGGAGCGTACAAAAACATTAGTAGGGAGAACACGTGCACATACAGTACACACGTGCACATACAGTACACACATGTGGGAAAGACGAGTGCTTCCTGCAGGTAAACCAACAGATACGTTATGTGTGTACTGGTCCTACCTTCTCCATGGTCATCATGTCGATGCCAAAGTGAGCTAAGTGCTCCGGCAGCTTTGGATCCAGCACCATGTCATCCTCATCATAGGAGTACACATCTGGAAAAAACATTCCATCAATAAGGACATGTCTCTTTTAAAATTATTTCTACAGTAGCCTAATACAGTCTGCTAAACTCCCACCTTTAGGCATTCACATGCTGCATGTACAGTTCTAAATGAACAGTGTATGTCATTTCCATGTTTTTATGTTACTGTGTCTCCGTGTTTGATGCCAGCAGCATCACCAAGACAAATTACTATACTGGCATCGCACTGCATTTGACAAACAAAGTGACTAAGACCGAGACAAAAAGCATCAAACAAATCTTCATACAAAAGCCTTTATTTTAATTTTATTTTTTCTACTTGAGATTCATCAAGTAATATCAAGAACTATTATTCTGTTCACATAAAGGAGCCTTAAGATGTCTCAGAAAGGTAAAAGCAATCCATAATATACTTGACTCATGCAAATAATGTTTATAATTCATCAAATCTAAACACTTAAAACCCTAATATACTTAGTTGTCAAGGTAGCTTGGAATCCAGATTGATTCGCTACATTAGTCTTTTTCTCACTTCGCTACTCAGTCTGGCCAGGGTCCCATTTGACTCGTATTTCAATTACGTAGGCAAGACAGGAAGTGTTTTACATTAGAAAACACTGGTCCGACGCATTGTGACGCGTTGTGTCAATGTGCTTAACGATGTTCATATGTGGGACAGACTGACTTAATGTCCATACCAGTGCCCTAGTTTGTAGGTAGGCCACTAACTGCACACAGTCCACACGTGTGATCACTATGCAGAATGTGCGTTCAAAAGACAAGACCTATAAAAAGGACACTTGACAATACCGTATTTTCAATTTCCCCTGCAGTCCATTCTTTGGAACAGATCTACCACAGTCCTAGACGTAACATTTTGTGGTAATGGTAATCTCGTACCCCCAATTCCTTTGTTATTTTCTTTTCTTTCCATAGTCCATTTAATGTCTCAATTTAATGCCTTTCCGCAAAACCAAACTATCCATTCAGAGAGAATAAAGTTTTGAAGTAGACTGAACTTGCTGACCTCCAATCTCTCATCTGGACAGGGGTGGGCGATATGGCAAAAAAATCAAAACACATTTCTTTCAGACAGGATCACGATCCACAATCTTATCACAATTGATGATTCTTTTCATCTTCTTCTCATTCGTCTTTAAGACTATTTTGCGAGTTATTGAACTGAAAAACTATAGCCCTAAAAGGTAACAAAACCTAAAAATAAAAAGTATAAAATGGTTCCAGGGGGTCCACAGCTAAATGACAGAGTTAGGTGCCAAATGGTTCCATTTGTACGCTCTCAAGAGTTAAAATAACACAGGATTTTACTGTGTAGATCGGGGTCCCAGAGACAAAAAAAAGAAAGAAAAAAAACACTTCAAAAGGGCGCCTGTGGCCTAATGCTAATCAAACTGGGGCCCTTGAAATTAAAAAGGTTGAGAAATGCTCTAATGCCTTCGTTAGAGTCATTTGTTTTGGCCGTGAAGCAGCTGGGTGCGTAGTTGCAGCTGATGCACTAATGTGCTGGAATCCCCTCACTCACTGTTTGACTGTGTTCATTCTTTTGAGGTGGTTAAAAAGGTTTGTTGTGTTTCCGTCCAACATGCAAATAATTCTATGTAATACTCGTCTAACGACAGAGCACGTTTTGAAAAATCCAAACCAGTCAATATCACCAATGTCAAAATGCTTTTAAGGACCAACTTGTCCATGTTGTCATCCATTGCTGCTATGCTGCCAAACTAATTAGGGGGACTCAGGGAACTTTGAATGCGCGTAAGAGCAAAAAGGACAGATCTACAAGCTAACAATGTGTAGTGATAAATCTAGCTTGTAGTACAGTTTTTTGAGTGACACCGTTGCCCTATAGAGTATAAATGAAGGTATAGAACTGCTGCAACTGATAGAATAGGCACTGCAGTACAATAATAACATTCTCTCTGTAAAGGCAGATTATGGAGACATTTTAATCATTCACAATCTAATTGTCATATCTCACAACCCTATACCCGTCTGTTCTTAAATTCTCCCAGTGGTCACGGCAGCAACAAAAAGAATGGGCATAACGATAAACCAAATGTAATGTTTAGACCTAGGAAAATGCTTGGCCTTGAACCCTCACCTGCTCCATCGGGGGTGATGGTGCCCAGTTTGACAGCCAGCGGATGTCCGGTCTGTTGGAAGTAGAGCAGGGCGTGGTTGTTCCCGCCAGTGCCGTCAAAATAGCGACGGCCACACAGCACCTTACCGTCCGTCAGGTTCATCCACAGGTTCTCCTGCAGGTCACACACCTCACACCGCCAGCCGCTAGCAACAACAAAAGAAAAGCTTAGTATTACATTCGCTTATTTCGATCATGATTTACCCATTGAGACCTGAAGCCGATTCTACATGTCTCCTAAATCCCAACAGTATTCTTAAAATCACACCCTGTGTGAAGGAAGCGGTGCCTTTGGGGCGGGGCTTAACTCATTTCAGTTCGTCCCTATTGGTGGTCTGAGTCCACTTACCAAATTTGTACTTGGTAGCATGCTGCAAACTGGAATGATGGCTGTTTAAAGCCCAGCCAATGGGCAGACAGAGGGGGCGGGGCTTAAGTAATTACAGTTCGTCCCTATTGGTGGTTTTAGTCCATGTACAAAATTTGTACTCCGTAGCATGCTGCGAACTTGAGTTATGGCTGGTTAAAGGCCAGCCAATGGGAAGACAGAGGGGGCGGGGCTTCAGCAATTCATGCTCGTCCCTATTGGTGGTCTAAGTCCACATACCAAATTTGGACTTGGTGGCATGCTGCAAACTGGAGTTATAGCTGTTTAAAATCCCGTGCTCATCCCGTGCTCATACGGGCGGACGGACATAACATACGCTGGGGGTCCCTGGACCCCTCTTTGATAACCAGTGGCACGTGTGGCCAATGAGAGGAGAGATGGCATAGGCAATCTCCAAGTCCGTGTGTGTGTGTGTGTGTGTGTGTGTGTGTGTGTGTGTGTGTGTGTGTGTGTGTGTGTGTGTGTGTGTGTGTGTGTGTGTGTGTGTGTGTTGCTTCTTTGCCGTGCTCATCCCGGGCTCAAACAAACGGACGGACACGCAGACAGAGTCAAACGTAGAGCGGTTGGCACCGCTAAAAACATATGTTGTATGTATCAGTGGTGCTCAATCTTTTTCATGTCAAGGACCCCCAAAATGATATGTATTTGGCCGCGGACCCCCATCAAAATATTTTGTTCCAGGGACCCCCAGAAGCAAAGATTTGAGTTAAAAATGTTCGCTTTAAATATATATATATATATTCAAAGATTGGCACACATTTTCACAATTTTTCAAAAATGGCAGATCTACAAGCTCATAGCGCGGCACTCGGTGCCGCGCTATGAGCTTGTATATCTGCTATTTTTAGCGGTGCCAACCGCTCTACACTTGGCTTTTACTCCGTGTCTGTGTGTGTGTCCGTCCGTATGAGCCTGGGATGAGCCTGGGATGAGCACGGCAAAGAAGCAACACATACAAACACACGCACACACACACACACGGACTTGGAGATTGCCTATGCCATCTCTACTCTCATTGGCCACACGTGCCACTGGTTATCAAAGAGGGGTCCAGGGACCCCCAGCGTATGTTATGTCCGTCCGCCCGCATGAGCACGGGATGAGCACGGGATTTTAAACAGCTATAACTCCAGTTTTCAGCATGCCACCAAGTCCAAATTTGGTATGTGGACTTAGACCACCAATACGGGACGAGCACGAATTGCTGAAGCCCCGCCCCCTCTGTCTTCCCATTGGCTGGCCTTTAACCAGCCATAACTCAAGTTCGCAGCATGCTACGGAGTACAAATTTTGTACATGGACTAAAACCACCAATAGGGACGAACTGTAATTACTTAAGCCCCGCCCCCTCTGTCTGCCCATTGGCTGGCCTTTAAACAGCCATCATTCCAGTTTGCAGCATGCTACCAAGTACACATTTGGTAAGTGGACTCAGACCACCAATAGGGACGAACTGAAATGAGTTAAGCCCCGCCCCAAAGGCACCGCTTCCTTCACACAGGGTGTGATTTTTGAATAGCCCAAAGTGTAAAATAATGCTTTTTAGCTCAAATCAAAAAATGACACAGTTCCAGGTCTTAATGGGTTAAAAACACACGGGCAAATGCAATATGGTCATAACATGAACAAGGCTAATAACACCTCTCTCCTCAAACTAAGAAGAAAAAAAAGAAGGTCAAACCCAAATCTCAAGGCATTTGTAATCTTTATGTAGAGCATGTTTTCATTATTCAGAGATATTTCACACACACTAAATCAAATCTTACAGAAATATATATATATTATATAAAATGTAGCTCATATCAGCTATGCAGATTCAGAGAGACACATGAGAAAGTGATGCATATATGATAGATTTTCCCTTTTGTCAAAGCTTATGTCAGCCGTCACTAGCTAGCTGTAAACTCATTCTAAAATATGCTGTGCATATTAGAAGAGGTCAGGAGCCCAATTTAAAAAATGAATCAGCTCTTCACCATTGCTTGTAGCTGGTCAAGTTTGACGTGGGGTGGTGGTAGTTTCTACATGGAGAACTAATATGCAGTTGTTGTGCATCGATCAACCGTAAGCTCAGCGTTGGCGTTTTGCTCGAAAAACTATAATTTCTTTAACTCATTCACTGCCTGAATTATTGCTGGCCGTGTTTGCCCACTGCCAGAGATTTTTCATTGAAAAAAAAAAAGTATTCAGGAGCCGAGATACAGAATGTTTAAGTTATAAGTTAACAAGGAAGTGGATGGGAGTCTAGATCTTCGAAAAATCATATCTCCATGATGTTAACACCATCTGCTAAATCACATCATAATCCACCATCCAGCGCTGTTTGCCAGGCTGCCAACAGGTTCTACTCTGCCCCATCATGGATCGCAATCTTCCAATGTTGGTGCGTTCAATTGATTTATGGTACTGTATCAGATTAAAAGCCTAGACTTACATTTACATTGCTGGATGTTACAGTGTAATGTATCTCAATTGCGCTACTCAGTGGCTTTAGGTGGTCTTGCAGCTGGTCATTCTGAATAGGTTGTCTTGAAGTTGGTCCTTTTTTAGGTTAAAGCAAAGTTACACTTATGGTAGAGATTTGCTTTATGTAGTTACTTTGCCATGGTGTAAATCCCAAAATTGGTGAGATATTTTCAGTAGCTAGCTGCTGTGTTGATTATAAATAATCCAAAAAAGTCTCCTCTACATTGTACAATGAAACAAGTCTCAAAGTAACTTTTTGCACATAAACAACCACAAATAGAGCAGATTCAGCCAATGTATAACAAACATCTACTTCATGTTGATTTTACAATTTGAATTATCTCCTGAACAATATCCGGACCGGATCCATCGATCTGATGTAATGTTACACATTGGCAGAATCCAGTGTTTATGTTTGTTTATGAACAAAAAGAGTTACTTTGAGACCTCTTGCACTTTGGAGACACATTTGCCTAATTTGATGGGCCTTGTTTCCCAATAAAAAGGCTGCGATTAACATATCTAATTAGACATGCATTGGATGAAAATGGGTATATTCTGAAAAAGGTCAAGGAATCTTGGGAATATGACCAGGTTAAATAGAGTACCTTAAAAAATTGACCTCGCCTCACCATTTGAGAACCTCCGTTCTAGGTAGCCTTTTGTTTTCACAGGCATGCACGTATGTCAGTCTACATGT
Organism: Gymnoscopelus microlampas; assembly: GCF_963454915.1. Taxonomy (NCBI): domain Eukaryota; kingdom Metazoa; phylum Chordata; class Actinopteri; order Myctophiformes; family Myctophidae; genus Gymnoscopelus; species Gymnoscopelus microlampas. The sequence goes on from NC_139940.1 coordinate 13,210,775, forward strand.
TCTCTCTCCTGTGCCTCCCATTATGCCGTCTGCCTTTCAGCTATTATTGGGTTTATGATATGGAAAGACTGGAGCCTTCTATTCTGCTGTTTTGCAATCCCTACACCATGTCTACAATTCATCATTTCATTTTCAATCTGGTGAAGGCTCAGAGTAGCTGGCTCCAGCCCCTGAAATCGCTAGCCTATTATTCAGGGTCTGGTGACACTGTAGAAGGTGGGGTTTTCTCGGTTGAAAATCTAAACGACGGCCCGGCCCAATCGGCACCGGGATAATCCAGTATGAACCAATCGCCAAAGAGTCCCACTTTGGCCACGCCCCCATCTCAGAAAACGGCTGCACTGAGAGGGCTTTCAGACTGAATAATGGAGTGAAACGAAATGAAAATTCAGGCTGAGTGTCTAGGGTCAGAGTGACTTTGACAAGACATCCCTTCTGCAAAGAAACGTGTCCTAAATGTGGCTAGGCGGAATGTCTCCCCCGTCTCACCTGGGTAGAATTTTGATCCCGTTGTCTAGCTGTTTGAGGTCGGTGGCGTGCCGAGACTCCTGTCTCACCTCTCCGTCCCACTGTTGGACCTGCAGGGCGTGCGACACTGAGTCTGCCGCCCTAAGACCATCCATGGACAGAGACACCTGGGGGAACAAACAGAGGGTAGTACCTCTCTCACCGCTGACACACTTTTAGCCCCACTGCATTCTACACCGGTTAATTTGCCAGTGAAATTATGTAGTGTCATATACCTTTATGACAAATGTGCATTTCGCACTCATGAGTGACTATGATGTGAGATGTTATCGGGATATTGCTTCCTGCTTTGGCCTTATCAAAAGGTTTTTGCCTGGCTGATGTACAATCATTATGATATTTTCTTTGTTAATTCTTTGGTGTTTATAATCTAAGAATAAAATAACTGTATTGTCGTTTGTGACCAAACTTCTTTTTTTTTCTTTACCAGCCTCTGTGCCTGGGAATGTAATACTTTTTTTAACATATTAAAAGACATTTACTATGTACTTCAAGATGGTATTATGTTTGTGCACTTGGTCTAGTAAGGTATCATAGGTTAAAAAAAACATTAAGATCTTGTACGGTTCTGTGCATATGTTTCATTCAGATAAAAGCGTTTTGTTTTATGCCTCAGTGCAAATGAGTCTTTAACGAACAATTTGTGTGTGTGTGTGTGTGTGTGTGTGTGTGTGTGTGTGTGTGTGTGTTTTATGCATGCTTATGAGTTTTTAAACATTGTCAAGTAAAACTAAGAAGTAGATTCTTATCTGCTGTTGCACCTTGACATGGAGTTTTGAGAAGCAACGTGTACCTCAGTGGTACCTCAGTGGACAAGTATCTCACCCGCTCTCTTACAACATCGGGCATGGTAGCAAGGTCATCTGATGTCACTTCCTGTCTGTCCGGGAAGAGGACAACTTTTACATCTTCCTCATACTGCTCCTGCTCCACATCAAATCCTCCTTCGATTCCTAGGCGAATGGTGAATGAAGACATGGTTATTCTATAACTAAACTACTGATACTATCAGGATTGTGTATTTATTTTTTCCTCAACCATAACTATATCTGATGATCAGTTACAGTATGTAGTCCTTGTGAAGTGTGTTTGTGTATTTATTGTATCCTGTTGCATTGGAATGCTACTACAGCACTACTACTATAATATCACTATTATCACTAATATATAATATCATTATAGCCAAAAGTGAATTTCCTTGTGTACACAATAAATTTAATATTTTATTCACTCTGTACTAGAGCTCGTCGGGTTAGGCATGTAACCCGAAATACCCGGGTTCCGACCCGTACCCGGCTCGGTCACGGGTCCATTAACAAGATGTGACTCCGGGTCCGGGTCGGAGCCGGTACAGTCCGTCTCGGGTCTCGTTCGGTCACGGGTCCATTCACAAGATGTGACTCCGGGTCCGGGTCGGAGCCGGTACAGTCCGTCTCGGGTCTCGGTTCTCCGACTGTGAAATGGACGGTTCCACTAATACCCGAGTTGACCCGGCGAGCGGGTTTCTCGGGGCTCAGACTGTGAAATGCACGGTTCCATTAATACCCGAGTGGAGGGAGGGAGGGAGGTCGGTCGCTCAGAAGACAGACTGGCAGTGACGCAGTCAATGACTGGCTGCTATTTATATTATCATATCACTACATAATGTTATATCATTGACCTAAATGGCGATATATTAACAAGGATAGGATGATTAAAACATATTTATGTCTGTATTAGCCTTGATGATCGTCTTTCTTGACCGAAGGCTCTGTCTGTATTAGGAACAATTTGGACAGGGGTGGAAAACTTTAGAACTTTAGTGGCGCATTACTTTACCTGAGTTACATCTTCTGATAGTTGTACTTGAATGTTGACATGAGATAATAATCCTGTTTAGTGTTTCACTACCACGAGCAAAGACTACAGCGCATATTAACGGCGCTGATCAACAAACACGTTGAAAAGCTACGACAAAGATACCAAGGATTCGACAGTGATGTCACTATGCAACAAGGAAGTAGCGACGGACGCTACGCCATGTTCGAAGTTGTTTTAAAGATAGCAACTTTAGCAAGGATTCGCCAGCGATGACATCACCGACGAATCCTTGGACATATTTTACCCACTCATTTATAGCTGCTGACGGAACACAGCTCTCATTTATATACACAAGTTATATCAAATATTGTCGATTAACGTCACGCTTTGGTTAATGGTTAAAAATGGTAAAATAATCGAGTTAATATCAACATGTTGTTACTCAAAGCACAATGGAAACTCCAAAGCCAATTATAATGTTAAACAACATTAAATGTGGTTTAACATTAGAAATTAACGTGGATTATAGTTGGCAATGAAGAAGGATTACAAACATATAGAACGTGGATTTATTTTTGTATAGCTGTCAAATGAGCATTGACTGGGATTATACATCATAATCAGCATGGAGGAGGCTATACATTTATAGGTAAGAAAGTATGAAACAAGTCTTATTTAACGCTGGACAACTTGTACTAATGACGTTGTCAAACAATTTTGCGTTCGGGTTTTTCGGAGGCTCGGGTAAGTCGGGTTATATACGGGTTCGGTTCTTGTATGTCACGGTTCTATACGGGTCGGTTCCCGACAGCTCTCGGTGCTGTTCGGGTCCGGATCTCAATTTCTAACAATGGCCCGGGTCCATTCGGTTACGGGTATTTTTTTCGCGGGTCCATTCGGGTATCGGTCCTTCATATTGGACCATAGGCCGGGTCCATTCGGTTCCGGGTAAAAAAATCACGGGTCCATTTGGGTTCGGGTATTTATATTTGACCCGTGAAGACCTCTACTCTGTACACGTGATATTGTGTAAATGTGTACATTTGTGAATTCCACTCCCACGCCCTTACCTATAGCCAGTCGGGTGGGCTTTTTCTTAGGTGGGTCAGAGTTATTGTCATCTTCCTTCTGAGGAGAAAAAAGCATTGGGAATCACTAAGTGGACGCCGAATGTGTCCTGCTATCAATAACAGACCGATGGTCATGGAGACAACGCACCTGCATCAACCAATTAATAAAGCAATCTGCTGTGCTTGGTTTCTGGACGTATTCAACAAGGCAGCTATGTAAATAAAAATAATGAATGGTGAGCAGGTCATTGTTGAGAAATAAACCTGTTCAGGGTGATAAAGACCCCTTCGCTTTGTGTCGGGGTCTAATCACCCCGTCGGGAGTTTATTCCTCAACAATGACATGTTCAGTGCTCACCATTCAGTATCCCTTGCTCATTACCCACTTTTAGACCCAAGATACAAAAACATATTTACAAGAATGTCTATTAGGGCCCTATTAGTCATCTGAGACTCTTATCTTGTTACCAAAAGGTCAGTCATTTGATAATCACTGTCATGTATCCTCTCACATCCAGCATCCTTTGACTAAGACACTGAACTAATGTGATCACAGACATATGGTTACCTGAGTCTTACGGGTCCGAGTGATGTGCAGATACGCCCGCTGTCCAGTTCTGGCATGGTGCCTGTCAACGTACTGGCTGCCGAAGCCCAGGAAACTGTTCATGCACACATACAGTCCTCCCTCGCTCTCCTGCAGTTCAGGAAAACAGTCAGAGTCCGGTGTGTTCACCATGTATGCTCAATAAGTACTAGAAAACTAAATTAGACAATGCTTGCTTAACCACTTAAACACTATACATATACTTAGTTTACTGAATTCCCCAAGGGGTCTATATACTTTTCCCCTCCTTTTTTCCCTCCACACCAAATCTTTTGGACGAAATTAGCCAATCTACAAGCTGACAACGTGTTGCAATGTAGATCTGCTATTTTTGCTGAATGAAAATGTTTTACCTTTTTTTTTTACAATAATAATAATGACTTGCCCAATATGGATGGCAAGTTGAAAGTGGATGAAGGCAAAGTTATGATTTTGTGCAACATGTTTAAAAGTGTGTACTAGCTCCAAACACTTCACACCCCCCTGTGATCTTTGGCAGCCCGTAAGGGGGGCCTGGGCCCTTGAGTGGGCAACACTGCTCCAAGTTGCAATTCCCTCCATTGACATAAAACAGAACAGTCCTATCTTATTGTACTAAACGACAATAAACTCAACAATGTCGCACATCTATGGACAGCTTAGGTTATACCCTTTGTCTCTGTAAAGCCTAAATCCACCATTATAATGTTATGAGCAACTTTCTGTCAATAAACACTGTAAAGCCATGATTCTAGTGTTCTTCTTCTTTTGCTGTGTTGTACAGCTACGTGTGCTCATTATCACCAAGCACAAATTAAGTGGTTTTGGGGAGTGCTTGTTTTAAAATCACTCAACGTCCAGCATTTGTGCAATTTGGAAACAGGACGTTGAGTGATTTAAAATGAGCACTCCACAAAACCACTTCACTCACATGCCTGGCAATAATGAGCATGTTTTGTGGATGTAATGCATGTTTAAAACACAGCAAAAGAAGAACACTTAGAAGAATTATGGCTTCACGAGGTTTACTTACAGGCAGCTGCTCATATCATGACAATAATATTTGTGAAAATAAGGCTTTACAGAGACAAAGAAGATAACCCATGCTGTCCTTAGAGACGCAATATTGATGATTTTATCATCACTTAATACAATCAGATTGAATTTTTCTGTCTCACAAATTGTGTTGTCAAATAGAGGGAATTGCAACTTTGAGGTTGGGATAGTTTGCAGGTAGGGATCATGTGGTTAATGTTGGCACAGCTAACATTAATAGAGATCCAATAAATGTTTCATTATAAAGGTTATTTGCAACTACTACACCACTTCTATACAGAGCAGATACAGTATATACAGTCAGTTGCAAACAAAGCACATGACAAACATACTTGGAAAGACCCGTGGAAACAGTGGACACACACAACACTGTCTGCACTGTATGTCAATAGTATCAATTACATTATAAGCAAAGGCTGCTTTGCTAACGTGTTGCTGCCATTCAGCCACACTGACATCAATGTACCGTCCACTGTCAGAAAACTAACAGACCAAACGAATAAAGCTCTAAATGTTGGGTGTTTCAATGAAAATTGAGCATCAAGTGCCATGTCATTGCTGACACCACGTAGACTGTTAGCTAGCTAGCAGGCTAATTTGACAACACAGGGCTATATAGCTAACCTAGCTTTTAGCCTAGCTTAGCTTGACTGTTAAGTTGTGTCTGAGTTGAACATCAAAGGAGGCCAATAAGCTAAAGTGAGATAACATGGTAGTCATGCCGTTTCGTTGCACATCATAAATGGAGGAAACCTGAAAGGCAACAACACTGTTCGTTGGCCCGTTGAGGGGACAACATCTTACCGGCGTGGAAAATGACAAGGCGCATTCGTCTTTGTGGACACGGTCCCCGGGCCTCGGTACCCGAATTGTGGACAAAACCGACATCAAAACGTCGCTAACCTCCGCCATGACGAGCTAGCTAGTCCTGCCTTTGAGTTTGGACCCCAAAGCCTTTGATAGAAACGGCTCGGAAATAGTGGCTGTAGTTTAGGATCTCCTTCTCCTCCCTGTGTGAGCCGCTGAATGAATCAGTGTGTCTGTGACTGTGATGCTCCGACGGAACGGAAGGCCACACACTGTCTCACACTCAGCTGCGGGTTGCAATGTTACAGCCACTCCCGTGACCTATCGTATACGGTGACTCTAGAGGTCGCTTATTTCCGTATATTTGCAGACTGGTGTTTGAGGTTATTATCATCATCATCATCATCATCATCATCATCATCATCATCATCAGTAGTAGTAGTTGTATTTATGTATTTCATTTTCAAAACAAATCCCACAAAATATCTATAATCTGCATAAAACGGTCTATTTTCTTCTCTCAACATAATCAGTTGCAATACACGTCACGCATACAATAACACACATGATGTAAGTTTGCCTGAGATTTATTTCAACGTCTTGATAGGATTCAGGAGTCACCATATTCGACAGATCATCTATTTTTTGTGAAATCGCTGTTCAAAGCGATAGATTATAACTCTATGGTTCAAAGCAGTGCATTGTTTGTATGTTAAAAGCAACTAACATCTTTCTTGTCCACCATACTGTAAGTTTGTACTGTCTCTCACATGATACTTACGAAATGCTTCTGTACAGTTTACAAGTGTATATATTATGGCAATTGTAGAATTGGTCACATTCACAGCTAGATCAACAGATTTTGCTGAATATTTTAGCTATAGACCCCTTAACAGACGACGTCACACTGGCTGCACGCAGCCAGTATGCGCGCAACGAAACCCATTATATCAGGTCTCGTTAGGACGCGTCTCACTAGCCAACACACACAAGAGGGGGTTGGGGTGTGCTGAAACCAGTGCACCCCGAAACAGGTTGGGAATTGATTGCGTGAAACAATCACCTGTGCGTCCAGGCTCAATGTTAGTAAACAAATAATTGGTCTATTAAATCGAACTATTTTTTAAAGTATTATGGTGATGCCTGTTGAATTAAAAGAGCGGTGGCCTCTGGTGTCTGTATGCCAGTATTGCACTTCCATGTACAGCAGTGAGTGATCACCAGCCAAACAATGAAAATGCACTTTTAGGTCCAGTATGAAAACATAATTTAAAAAGGAAATGAAAGACGTCCTGTCCTGTCCTGGTCTCTGAGAATCAAAGTTTTCAATCTGAATGATAAATAGGGTGTGGTGGCTGTCTGTCTGGCATCAGATCTTGTCTGGATGATATATTTCCTCAAATCTTCTGGAATCTGGATAGCTCCTAGTCCCTCCCAGTGGTGGAAAAAGTACTCTTTTTTTTTTTTTACTTAAGTAAAAGTATGAATGCATCGCATTGTGAGCTTGTAGATCAGCTATTTTCAAATGGCCGAAATTTATATAGGGCTGAAGTGGTTAATATATGGTAATAATAATCAAAATCTACAAAGTAACTAGTTACTAAGTTTTCAAATAATTATAGTGGAGTAAAAGTACAATATTTGCCTCTGAGGTGGAGTAGAAGTACTGACATTTGGAAATACTCCACCAAAGGTAAAAACAATACCTCAAAATGGTACTTAAGTACAGTACTTGAGTAAATGTACTTAGTTACTTTACACCACTGGTCCCTCCTCCTCCTCCTCCCTCTCCTCTGGATAGTGTTTGGACCATGGCGCTGCACTCAAATCATGTCTCTGTGTACGTGGCGCTGCTGAACAACTTTATATTGTTACTGTGTGATGTGACCTTGCCCGCTGCAGCCGCCGGTAGCACTGGCACTTCATCATCTGTCTCGGGACTCTTGCCACCGTATGATCTGTTATATTACTCCGGAGTGCGGTCATACTTCTCTGAGGAGTGGGAGAGGGCGGCGGAGCTGCTGGAGAAGTCTATCGCAGCCAAAAACGCGCTGGCTCGGGTGCGAAGGCAATGCCACGGCGAATGTATCAAGGCCGGACAGGACAAGCTTAATAAACTAGGTACGGGGTCTTGTCGTGTGTGTGTGTGTGTGTGTGTGTGTGTGTGTGTGTGTGTGTGTGTGTGTGTATGTGTGTGCGCGCGCGTGCGTGCTTCACTCACGTACATCAGTTTATAATATGGCATAGATCAGTGGTTCTCAACCTGTGGGTCGGGACCCTATGGTCGGGATCCCCAGGGGGGTCCCCTCATGAAAATGAAGTGACTATTCAAGGACTTTTAAGACCTTTTATTTTAATACCTACAAAAAAAGACAGAAAAATACCATTACTGCATCAAAAGTAATCAACAAACTATTCTATAAATACTGGTCAAAAATTTGCCAAATTGACAAATAATATAAGAAAGAAGCAAAAAAAAAGGAAAATAGCCGATCTACAAGCTCATGCTAGGGGTTGCTTGCTAGCTTGTAGGTCTGCTATTTTCACAATATGTATCTGTGGAACCGAGTCAAACTAAATGTTATGCCTCAACTCCTGCAATTCCAAGAGCTTGTCAGGGTGGGGGTCTCCAGTTCAAACATGACTATTTTGGGGGGTCACGACCTGTAAAGGTTGAGAACCACTGGCATAGTTCGGCTACTACTACATCCCACAGTTCGAAATAACGTGAGGAGGACACAATAACGTAATGTATTGATCCTCCTAGTAGTTGGGCACTGTCCAGACGGACCAGACCATCGATGATCAATAGCTAATTTTGGATAACATACCGTCTCTAAACCAAAATGTGACAGAAGACATTTGGATAAAGTTTAAAACTCTAACCCCACATAATGCATTCCATAAGACTAATTGGTTGTTGGTAATATTGACTGATGAGCCATTGCATGAACTTCTAACAATATTGATGTTTCCCTTGTGGTTCCATCAGACACTGAGGAGGGGAGTGTGAGGGACCTGTGGGCTCTGGACTGGGTGCAGCAGAGGGCCGAGTGTGTGAGGTTCTGTGTTGGACGGGCTGTCAGCCCAACGGGACAGCTCCCTGTCTCTGTGGACATCGAGTATGAATTCATTAGCCGCAACCCCTACAACTACCTACAAGTCACATACTACAAGGTAAGTTTTCCGATAACCTCCCTTAAGGGCCGACTTTGTTGGGAGTATAATTATAGGTCTAAAGAGTATCCTGTCTTGTGTGTTTATCTGGAGCAACACACTGCAACACAAAATAATATGGCAACAAAAGCCACTGAATCCTGACTAGTCAGGTTCATTTGTTTTATCTGTCATTTACATGCTTACACATAAAGATGAAAATCATACTCAGGACCAGCAGTGTACAATATGTCTACTCTAAACTAAACTATCAATAATACTACTCACTAAATTCATGTTATAATATCGAATTCTTTATAGATGGCCAATGACCTATGCTATCAAAAGTTTGTAGTGGTATCACATTTGTATACATTAATTACCTACAGAGTGTAGGAAATGTACCACAAATACATTACATCACAAAACATCTCTTCCTACAATTTATCAGGGCAGGATACATTTTGTTTTCTCTCTTCATTTCAAAAATTGTTTTCTCTCAGTTTTCCATTCCTTCCTCTCTTCCTCCATTATGTCCCTCCATTTCTTCCTTTCTTTCTCTTTTGCTTCCTCCCTTCCTTCCTTCCTCCCTTCCTTCCTTCCTTCCTTCCTTCCTTCCTTCTTCCTACTTTTCCCCTGAAAACTGTTCAAGGAATTGAAGAAATCAAGTGTGAGCAGCCAAGCGGCTCAGTTACAAGCAGGCTCTCTTACCCAGAGCTTCAGAGGAGCTCCAGAGGACACCATAGATTTGTTTGTATGAAAGGTTGACAAGAGGAGAGACGTTTCAGCCTGTGCACTCATTTTCTCTGCAGTTGCAAAAGTTGCAGAAGGCTGCGTCTGCAGCTCACACATACTTTGTGGCCAACCCCAACCACCTGGAGATGAGGAACAACATTGAGAAGTACAGACGGATGGACACAGTGAAGGAGGACGACTTCCTGGACAGAGAGATAGAGGCAGAGAAACACTGGGTGAGGAGGACAGGAAATGGTCCACAGAGATTTGGAAGTCTACTCCCCTTTGTACATTTGTAGATTTATTTGTTTACCCCCCCCCCCCCACACACACACATACTGAACAGAATTGATAGTTTAATTGAAACATTAGAAACAATGAGAAAGATCAAACAAACTATAGAATGAAAAAGCAAATGAAATACATCAAGATAAGAAGCAAAGACACAACTATATTGGACAACAGAAACACCTCCTAATGGAAATCACTATAAAATAACATATAACATATAACGTATAAGTGAGAAGTAATGGAAGCGGGATCATTTGAAACGGAGTGGGCTTCGCTCTGGAGGTTTCATATGTTCTTAGCTATAGATCAAGACCATCACCCAATCAGTAATCCTTTTACAAAGTTGATTCAAAACAATGGAATCACACACCAACAAGCTCAGGACAAAACATTTGTAGTCTTAATACAGTGTCTGTGGATATGATATCCACTTCTCTCTCAGATATGCTGTCTGTGTATCCACTTAAACTTTCCTTTCACCCAGGTAAATGGCTGGGGCCTGAGGGAGCAAATACTGCACCTCGCCTCGTCTTTGATTTCTCATTCAGGCACACAGTACAAACCCATGGGATTTGCTGTACCCACACACCTACAGTACATGAACCCTAGTCTTGCGTTGCTAGACGATCATCTGGCAACATGAGACCACATGAACCCTATCCCTATGTTTAACACTAACTCTCAAGGGCGTAATGCACAGTTACTGCTTTGATTAAATTAGAAAAGTATACTGCTCAGAGACTGAGTGGGATGTAGGCTTAAACGTACTTAACATGCAACAAAGATCTCAAATGAATTGGAATGTTTAGTACAAATATTAAAGGGTCAATTACATTTGTTGTAATATTGGATATGTTCGCCACCTGTAGCTCACATGTACAATGCATGGAGATCCAATGAAGACATAAACATCCTTTTCCATCCTTGTTACTTACAGAATATAATATTACCTGTTATTGTTTACTGTCCTAGATTTCTTCTGTATAGCTTCTGAGTCTTAATCTCAAAGTTAAATGAGAAATCAGACCTTGCAGCACATCCATGTTGATTTCCGATGCTTTTTTCCCGTAATCTTTCTTAGTTCCTTCTCTGAAAACAGTGAATACTTTGAGTTTGAAAGGTGCCTTTTAAATAAAGATTACTTACTGACTTACTTTTCTGAACATATCTCTTCTTCCCCTCCATCCATCCAACATCCCCAGACTCTGTACGATTCTGCCCTCCAGTTTGAGGTGTCTTCTGACTGGGCCCAGGCAGTGGCGACGTGGAAGCAGTGTGTTAATGAGACCCTGAAGCAGACAACAGAGTGCAGGGTGCAGTGTGAGATGGCGTGCCAGCGCCTGCCTGAGGACAGAGGAGTGGACGCCGGGGACGGCAGTGTGTTTGAGAAGGCTGCAGGTACAATGGAAAAGTGCACACGAACAGGCCGAAGTCATTTTACGGCATGGCTCTGTAGGAGGCTACTAGCTATCTATATACTTATAGTGTAGACTAGAGACTTGCTCTGTGTGTGTGAGTGTGTACGTTTGTTTTTCCAAAGTGATCTCACAAACCGCTGGATCATTAAGTGCCCAGTTTCCTGTGTGCACTGCCAGTAGGCCAAGGAAGTACCTCCATGCATTTTTTCAACATATGTTTATATATTTGAAATATTCAACTTAATTATTTTAATAATAACTAGACCGGTGCCACCAGCCTACTCGGGAACGATGCCAGTCTGGAACAATGCAAGTTAGGAATGCATTCCCCACTCGGTTATGCAGTAGTCGTACAGACCCGCTGTACCTGTTAACACCCAATGCCCATATATGGAGATCTTTGTATCTGTCTGTCTGCGTTTGTCACTAACAGTAAAGTTACTCATCAGTTACATCAGTTACAGTTCTGCTTCATTCACGTGTTTGATCTCCTCCCACTAGCTCTGTCCCTCTCCCTGCTCTCCTGTCAGCAGTCCTGTGTGATCCAGGTCGCCACGCGACCCGGAAGAATTTCTGCTCAGGAGGACTTCCTGCCCACGCAGCTGGAGCATTTGCATATCGCCCAGTTCAAAGGTCAGAGTTCAGATGTCATATTCATAGTCAAATAGTGTAGTAATCACACAGTGCCTTGTTTAGTCTAGTAGTTCATCTGCATTGTAATAGACAGTATTTGCTCTGTGGGTGTGTGTGTGTATGTTGATGCACTATTTGTTGTACACCACAATACTTTGGTGTCTTCCTCATATCTGCGACTGTATTTGATCTCCTTGTGACAATGAATGCATTCCTTTTGTGAACCAGACTTTGTCCTCCATATTTAGCTTGTCTGGTTCTCTCCACACAGCTGGTGATGTGAGCGGGGCAGTGCAGACACTCCGCTCCCTCCTCCTGTTCTACCCCACAGATGCAGACAACCTGGGCAACCTGCAGCTCTACTATGACACACTAGGGGGAGACGCTGAGTCACAGGGCGCACAGCCTGCTCGGGTAACACCTTATACCTAAGCTGCTAAACTGAAAAAGATATATATATATATACATATATAAAAGTGAACCCTGTGTTTGATATTTGTGTTTCTCTGTCTGTCATACAGGAGATTGTCACATATGTGAGTCGCTCTTTGCAGGAGAAAGAGCTACTCTATTTTGGCATGGAGAATCTTGACTTCAGCTTCATTGACCCAGTAAGTATACTTTCCACTGGGTCAGGACCCCAAATAAGGGTCCCAATGTGAAATCAGTTACAAGTCACAGGCATATTGTTTTTGTATAACTTCAATACATGTTTCCATGTAGGATCTTTGGACTCCAGAGGATGTAGTGCCTGAGTCTCTGCGAGAAGCCTGGCGGTAAGTCACATAGGACAATCTATGTTTTAATCTGTATTCTAAGCAAGGCTTAAAGCAGAAAGGGAATTATGGAAACAAGGTAAAGCTTAATTTATATTTATATTTATACTTTGTTGCATAAGAACGAAATTACGAAAGTAATCTTTTTAATTATTTTCTTTTAATAACTGATAGAAAATCGGTTGTTTTCATCGAGTGACACGTTCTTGAATGAAGTATAAATGAGCCCTAACTCTTGCTGAAAAATTAATATCCTATTCCTCTGTATTGTCCTTCAGAGCAGAGAAAGCGAAAATGAATGAGAAGATGGAGGCGGGAGAGAAGCAGGTGGAGATGGATGACAGTGGGTTCTATGCAGGTAAGACACCTGCTGTCAGCCTTGTAGTTTTCAATCTCCATCCATAATTGATGAAGTAGCCATTAGAGGAGTCAATGCAAGCAGGTAGACCTAACTCTTACTACTCCATAGTAGCATCATGATCCTCTATCTCAATGTTCTCCTCGTATGCAAACTACAGAGGGTCAAGGTAGTCCCTATCCAATGATTGAGGCAGGACATTTTAATGATTAAATACCACTGAACAGTACTCTGTTTTCTTTCTCACTTTCTCTTTGTTTGTCCTCTCTCCAGGGGGTCCGATCCCTCAGGTGGGCGTGACCATCACCATGGACGATGACGCTTTGAATGGGACCAATCGCGTCGTACTGGACGGAGTGATGACACAGAAAGAGTGTGACGCAATACAGCAGTTAGCAACAGTACGATTGTTTTGATTATTTTAATTATTTAGCTATAATATCTCTAATTAATATCTCTGTCGAGCAGAAACTAGCTAACTCCAAAATGTTAATTTTTTGGAGTTAGGAGGTTTTGTTCATCATTGATAAGAACAGCTGAATGGACCTCCAAGCCCAACTAGTAAATAAATATGCACATGTGTGTATGTGCGTGCGTTTGTGTGTCTGTGTATGCATTGTTTTATTGGATCTTGTTTATTCGATACACTTATTTGTTTTAGTTCTTGCTCATTTGATTTTCCTACTTGTCTCATCTGTTTAAGAAAGTAGGTAGCTGATATTGCACTTTTACCTTAGCGCTAGGTATACTCGTAGTTGCTTGTTTTAGAAGAGAATGCACTTAAGACTTCTGGTGATTAGTAGTTTCGCTCCCTACCCATGTTGAATGCACTTATTGTAAGTCACTTTGGATAAAAGCGTCTGCTAAATGTAATGTAATGCATGCATGCATGAAAGCACGCGTATGTGTGCGTCATAGACGTGCGGCACCCACCTCAGCCTACATTAATTTCTCCATTCCATTTCCTATTGTCTCTGATAGGCTGCAGCATCAGCTGGAGATGGTTACCGAGGGCGACGGTCCCCACACACACCCCATGAGAAATTTGAGGGTCTGACTGTCCTCAAAGCTTTAAAGGTGTCTGAGAGAGAGAAATCATTTTGCACATATATAACATACTGGGATTAACATTTTAAATTGTATACTGTACCACTATACATTTTTTGGAGAGGACCCAAAATGTACTCATCAATATTACTGTAATTCTAAAAGATCTAAAATAAATATTAGCTAGGCTCATTTAAACCTATTACCAAAATATATAAATACTGTACAACCGGAATATGATTTATTGAAAATTGAAAATGAAAGCAGTATATACGCAGTATAGCCTACACAGAATAGTTTGTTTTGGTGACTAGGCTCTGATCTTGTGACTGCGTGCAATCATGCACCTTAAGCACTTAAACCCTTTATACTTTGTTGACAGGGGTCCCCCCGTATATTGCCCCCCACTATTTCCCTCTACACCAAATCTGTTAGCTGAAAATAGCCGTTCTGCTATTTTCGAAGGACGTTCACCTATCTTGGCCCAATGTTTGCCTATTATGACATGCAGAGAATACACTAGGGTTCTTGTGGTTAAAGCTTCGCAAGTGAGAGGGCAAAAGCCCAAAACAAACACCAAACAATTGTAGCAGCAGTGGTTGCAATCTGAGCAGTGGAGCAGGAACATTGTGTATTTCACAGTTTAAATAGAACACCTTATTACAGAGGCCATGTGTTGGATGTGTGTTATAGTGCAAAGAGTACATCACATGTCTAGCTGCTAGACATGTGATGTACTCTCTGCTAGACTCTAGCAGAGCAACTCGAGTGTACCTCATGTTCTTTATTTTGTCAATAAAGAACATGAGGTACACTCTATTGATAAGTATTAACTTAAATGGTCCTACTCATGTTCCATCAATTGTCCAGTAAAAGCAAATGTATAATTTTGCCTTTAAAGTGGTGTGTATCGTTGTATCAAAGCCCCTGCTCCATCTGAGGGCCTGTGAACCAGTCTCTGTGTCTATCTCCTAGTTTGAACGGGATGGCATAATGAAACTGTATCTCTGTCTCCTCCCAGTATGCTCAGGAGGACATGGTGAACCAGTCTGATGCCAGGTTGTTACATGAGCTGGGTGAGAGAGTGAGAACTGTGCTTCACTCCTACTTCAGGAGCCCTTCTGGACTCTTCATCACCTTCACGCATCTGGTCTGTCGCACCGCTATCACAGGTACAGTCTACACAGCAACCCAAACCATCTGCATTTTATGTTGGCCTTGTGTGTTCTGGAGTTGTATTGTGTATCTAATCAATGTGTCTCTTGGGTTTTATTATTTTTATTTCACAACAGTTTAAGCCCAAGGCAGATTTCCACATTTAAACAAAAGTGTTTAGTTTAGATTAGTTTAGTTTAGTTTAGTTTATTTGCACATGATTTAAAACACATAGTAAAACAAAAGTGGAAAAAGATAGAACAGCACATTTGAATGGAAAGAAACAGGGAAAAAAATGTAAACCTGATGTGCCGTAAAGGCCAAAAAAAGAAGAAGAAAGGACCACCGATCAAACCAATATAGACATTTATGGGTATGCCAATATGCAGGGTATGGGCATATACTAACGACATCAGGGATCTCCATACAGTATGTGGTCACAAAAGGGACACAGACAGATGTGTACAACATGTCAGGTACCCTGACACAGCCCCCAGCACTATGACTGAGGCAGCGGTGACTTGCGGTGACTTGCGGTGACTATGACTTGTGGCAGCGGTGGCCTAGTGGTTAGAGGGGCGGCCTTGATACCGGAAGGTCCCTAGTTCGATTCCCCAATTCATCACATCAATCATGAATCACCGCTGAATAGCCCTTGAGCAAGGCTTCCATGCAGGGTCCGGCTGGAAACAAGCTTCGTGCTTAGTCCGACACCCTGGGTAAACAACAAACTTTGCTTTGCTTTGCTTACTGAGACATATTGGTCGGATTAGCGGTGCTACGTAAGTGAGCGGCCGGAACACCTCTAGATGTGAGGGCTCAAAACCTCTAGTTGTGTATATATATATACAGTATGTCCACATACAACATACACGTACATACACATAACCATCAATATCATGTATTGAGAAACATACCCCCTTCATTGGTGAAATTTTAGCAACAGCTGATAGTTGTTCCATCAACAGTTTATGGGCATCCCTATCTACTTACTCATTCATGTACAGTATGACTCAATTCTTAGCTACCTAAAATGTCATTATTCACTGTTCTACAGTACAAGTGTTATGATTTGTGTATGTATTAATTTTTTATTCAATTTAAAATTACTTTTCTATTGTGTCCAGGGGACCAGGAGGGCAGACAGGACCTGTCTCATCCCGTCCACGTTGACAACTGTCTCCTAGAACCAGACACCAGACAGTGCTGGAGGGAACCACCGGCCTTCATACACAGAGACCTGAGGTACTAAACTGCTATTGTTTGCACAATTCTCGCTGCTGTAGTGCTAGTGCAGTACTGTTATGCCTTTTACCAGATGTGTACTGCTATGCCACACACACATAATATCCATTATTGTCCATGAATGTCCTAAGTTTATCGTTTCAGTTTGCATACAGAATGAATGAATATACACTGTAGGTTGTCGCTGCACCACATGCCAGCAAAATACTTGTATGAACCTCATAATTGGTCATAAAGTATCTCTGATTTTGATGTAATTAACAAATCATTTATTGTTGCAGATTAAATTAAATGTTGAAAACGTACTTTATTTTTCTGGGTTTTTTTTAACACTCACTTGTCTTGAAACAAATAGGATTTGATTTATTTCAAGACACAGTCTGTTACTTTAAGGAATTATTTGAAAGTGTAATTATTTTATTCTACCACATGAGATAATGATTTTAATTTGTGCAAATTAAGACAGGATACAAGATTGGATGCCTTCCAAAACTCATGTTAGGTTAATTAGCTACTTGGAGCATATTGTGTTCAATTTCACCCACAGCTGAGCTGGCATAGTATATAACGATCATACTGTACATATCTTGCCACACATTCATTGAAAGACTAACCTCAAACCCATTTCTTCACAGTGCCATTCTGTATCTGAATGACAACTTTGAAGGGGGAGAGCTCTTCTTCACAGACAGGGATGCAAAGACTGTAACAGTAAGTGGCTTCACCTTGATTGTTTTGAACCTTGATGTACTCAAGAAAAGTTGACTGGCTCTTTTTACCTGCTTCACATTCATACAGTTGCCTATACTGTTCTGCTGTTGGCTACTGAGCAGCTTCTCTGGAGTCGTTGGGGTGAAAGGTTAAACGCCTTGCTCTCTAGGGCAGGGGTCTTCAACAAGGGGTCCAGGACTTAGAGTTACTACAGGGGGGCAGCCAAATCTTTGTGTGATAACATTAGTCGAAAATAGCAGAGTTCACAACGCCTCACGGTGTGAGCTTGTAGATCGGCTATTTTCGTCAAAGAGGGAAGTTTAGAGGCAAGCCAAAGGTCAAGTTTACTAAGTATTGAGGGTTTAAGTGGTTAAATGTCTGAAATAAACAAAACAAAAACATACATTTACACAACACTGATGATTGTCAACGAAGCTATCTATTAAATCTGCATATTATGCAATATTTAGTGGGGGTCCCTGCTTCATCTCTCTCTCAGCTAAGGGGTCCTTGGCCGGAACATTTTTTAAGACCCCTGCTCTAGGGAGCACATCAAGCTTTCGCCATTCAAGAGCTTCTCTCCTTTGTCCCAAGTTTTCACTGCTTCGGTTGCAAAGTTTACTACTTTATGTTATATCTCTGTGCCGCTTGCTACATTCTGAGGTCTTCCATTAAAGCATTATGAACAGTTAGAAGACAATATATCAGCTCTTTGATCCCAGTTTTTGTCTCTGTCTCCAGGCCCAGGTAAAGCCCAGCTGTGGGCGTCTGGTAGGTTTCTCCTCTGGTCCAGTCAATCCCCACGGGGTTACTGCGGTGACTGCAGGCCGTAGGTGTTCGCTCGCCCTTTGGTTCACCAAAGACAAGCTTCACAGAGACATGGTGAGGAATAATAATACAGTAATAGATGAGAAGTGTGTTCTTCAAATCTCTATGACTTCAACCGTCAATATGACAATTGTATTTAGAGAACTGTATTTTGTGGAAATTAACTGCACTGTTGGATTGTGTCTTTGACCCATTGGATTGCTTGCGTATTGCATATACTGTTGGTGATAAATAAGTCATAAGCATATACATGTCATATGTGGACGTTTCCGCAGTAACACAGGTGTTTACTTAATGAGACTAGCTGAGTTCAAAATGCTAATTTTCATGGTTGTTTTCAAATGCTGTCATACATACAGTGCCCGTCATATATTGAATAAAAACAATATAGAGCTTCATTTAGCTAATACAATTTCTGCCATTTTTATCCTCTGCTATCCTGCAGAAAATGTGGCCTACCATCATTTGTTAAAATGTTGTGCTGTTTCACAGTGGTCTCAGTTCAAATGGTCAATATCTAATCTTATGAAAAAACCCATCTTAAACTTTTCTCCCAACTCTTTAACTTTAGTTTTTCTTTAAACTCTCTTGGTTTTCATTTGACATTCTGGGATACTGTCTCCTCGTTTCATAGCGCCCACTGGAAATCAATTTTAATCTACCGCCCCACTACCTTCTGTCACTTTAGGAGCGAGAGGAAGCTGAGGCCCTGTGGGCTGCAGGCGGGCAGAGCGTGGTGACGCAGGAAGAGGAGGGAGGGAAGGGTAGCAGTGGTGGCAGGAGTGGACGGAGCCAAGGGTCACCAAAGGACAAGAACCGAGGGAGGGTTACTGGGGCCAAGGATGAGTTGTAAGAACCGTGAGCAGAACAGAACTGATGGACTGAACCGCACCAAATAGGTTGACATTTTCACACAATGAAAAGAAAATGTTTGTTTTTATGTGAGTGGGCTGGACCTGTCAATGATGTAATTTTTAATATGCTTGCCTCCATGCTCACATACTACACCGTAGACTGTCCGTGTCTTTCTCCTTCCCTGTGCTGGCCTCCTCTCAGCTTTCAGATCTATCACAATGATAAAACACGGTCAACCTAGAGGTGTGCACAGTTGAGCCGGCCAGTGAAATGCCAAACTTCAATGTCAATTAGCATCATTATCATAGGTCATCTGGGAAACTTAATGTGGGGAAGTGAGACAAGCTTTCAAATGCAATCAGTGTCATCCTTCTACGATGAATAAGTATAACAATGTGTTGATCAATTATTGACTTTCTTGACCTCGACCTACAAATTTCACAAATTGTCAGATAGTGAGCTATAGATCTAATGTATGAAGTTTAATGGCCTTGTGATTTGTGATGATAGAGGAGGAGTAATTGCAAACAGTATTATACAAAAAGCAGCCTCATTACAAAGGTTTTGGTGTGGACTACTTTGTTTTTTTACTTTCTTTCACTCAACTCCTGGTTGTAACTTTTCATTTATTTAGACAGAGTTCAGGTAGTTGGGGAGTTGAAGTACAGATGGAACAATCTATCAAAACTCAATATTCAACCAGTGACGGGTGTGAAAAAGCCATTCTAGGGCAGGGGTCTTCAAAGTTTTTCAGGCCAAGGACCCTTTAGCCAAGAGAGAACCAAGGACCCCCACTACATATTGTATAAAATTGCGTTGCAGATTAAACGTTTTCATAGACTGCATAGATAGCTTCATAGACTTGTTTGACAGCACTATCATCTGTGTAAATTGCTGATCTACAAGCTTGCGTTGTGGGCTTGTAGATCTGCTATTTTCAGCGAAGATTTCCCCCAGAATAAGCATGCTAGGGTTCAAGTAGTTCATGTGAAGAAGAAAAAAGGTCCTTTCACTCAAACAATTGGCAGCCCCCCAACTCCGAGTAACTCCGAGAACCCCCTAGAGGTCCCGAACCCCCTTACCTGTTGAAGACTCATGTTCTAGGGGATTTAGGAACATACATCCCCGATCATAAACATCATGAACTTCTGTCTGTTTCTACACCAGTGATGTCAATTTTCTCTCTTTCTCGAGCCCCCACCGTCCTCCCTTTCCGTTTCACACAACATGTGCGTTTGTATATACAGTATGAGTAGTGAATGAATATCTGTAACAGTGTCTCCCTCTCCGGTGTAAATCATTTGTGCATTTGCATCCGTAGCTCTATTGTATGTGCCTTACTGTATATAGTGCAAAAACGGCTACACTGCTACTGAACATGAATGGAATAAAAGAAGAAATAAAAGTGACTTGACATTATGTATCTTGAGTGAGGTGTGGCTCAGACCGGAGTATGAGAAAGAGACAGCAGAGGGTCTGGATATTACAGATAGGTGTGGGAGTGAGAGAGAATCCATTAAGTGATTAGGACAGGCCCCGTTCGTTGGCTGCATGCAGATTAAAAAGACTCACTGAAAGCACTCTGAATCCGTTTAAAATGTAGTATGTCAATTTTTTACACCTACATTTGTAACGTTTTTTTTTTCAGCTGCGACAGCACAGCTAGTCTACAGTAAAGCCGCTCGGGTGGGTCTGGCTGTCTGTCTATACACACTTTTCATGAGCTGGTCAAAGGTTAAGCAAGCACAGATTACATGCTTCTTTAAATTCATAATTAACCACTTAAACCCTATACTCCGTTGACCCAGGGCTCTATACTAGGTCTTTAAATGCATAATTAACCACTTAAACCTTATACTCTGTTGACCCAGGGCTCTATACTAGGTCTGCTAATATTTCCCTCTACACCAAAGCACTTTGGTGAGAATTGCCAACTGACAAGCTCACAACGTGCTGTGGCGCGTTTTAAGCTTCTATTTCCCCCAGAATAGGGATGCTAGGCTTCATGTGGTTAACTAAAATAGGTGTACACAAGAGAAGCAAGAGGGGACACTGCGTTCAGTCAGTAATAACACAGTGAACACACTGCACTCTCTTGCCTGTCAGAGTCGAGGCACTTCACCCCCTCCCCAGCTGCATAGTAGTGGCAAACAGTTGTAGACTGGTTGTACAATGGCACTATGGCAGAGGAAAAGACAGAGCAGGGTGTTTAGAATGGGGACACAAACAGTTACAAGAAATTGATTATGTGATGATAGAATGGCAGGCATTCTACCTCCCCTGTGAGTATAGTGCAATCATTGTTCTTGTTTACATACTGTACAATGTACAGTATGTAAACAACAAGTGGATGTACAGTGTACTACATCCACGTGCCAACACAGATATGGCATTAAAGGAACTTCAGGTCTATCAGTGAACAGGAAATCGCTCACCCGGATGCTCTGTTTATTTGTGTTGGGGACTTTAACAGAGCCAATCTAATGAATGAATCTTTTCCCAAAATACTACCAATACATCATATGCAGCACCCGTGGCGAAAGAATTTTCGACCACTGTTACTCCCGCTTCCGGGAAGGTTTTAAGACCCTTACCTGTCCACCATTTGGCATTTCATATCACTGCTCCATACAACTGCTCCCTGCCTACAGGAAGAAACGGACAGGAAAAGAGCTGGTCGCTGAAAAGGAGGTTTGAATCTGGTCAGAACACAGATTCTATGCAGAAATCCTGCTTTGTCCAAACAGATAGGGAGATATTCAAGCACCTCGAGGAATAATGTCAATGAGTTCTCAGAAACAGTTG
This sequence comes from Gymnoscopelus microlampas, assembly GCF_963454915.1. NCBI lineage: Eukaryota > Metazoa > Chordata > Actinopteri > Myctophiformes > Myctophidae > Gymnoscopelus > Gymnoscopelus microlampas. The sequence goes on from NC_139940.1 coordinate 13,232,635, forward strand.
CTGGCTTTATTAGTAAGTAGCAAGTGCATTGACAACATCGGTCCAAAAAAAGACAGTTTGGATCTACTCTAATGCACCATGGATCAACTGTGAGGTACGCGCTGCACTAAATGCACATAATGTATTCAGATCTATGGAACGTGGGGCCCACACACGCTGCCCTACAGAGAACCGTCAGAAGGACCGAGAAGGAGTTCGAGGTCAAAATGGAAGACCAGTTCAACAGCGGTTAAAGCAAGAGCATGTGACAGGCGCTACAGACAATAACAGACAGCAGGCAGAAAGAAATCAGATGCGAAAACCAGAACCCGCTTGTCTCCCTCCCCGACAAGCTGAATGCCCTAGTTCAACCAGTTTGAGATCAACTCCACCCGCATCAACAAGCCAGGCTCAGCACCACCCGAGGAGACTAACGGCACCAACACCAACCATCTCGGAGGCCGACATATGCTGAGCCTTCAAACAAGTGGACACCCCTAAGGCTGCGGGCCCTCCAGGGATCCCAGGCCACATTCTCAAGCCACATTACCCAGTATCCATCCAAATTGGACTCCAAATTGACATCCCTGAATAAGTGGCAACCTGTCGCCCTCAGTCACCCCTTTAGTATTGAGAGGCTGGTGATCTGCTCCACGCGACCTGCCTCGCTAGACCCATGGCACTTTGCATACCGTCAAAACAGATCCACCAACGATGCAATTGCCATGGCTCTTCACACTGCCCTCTCTCACTTGGATGACAAAAAGTTGAATAACAAATACAGTACATACATACATACATGTACAGTATACTGTTCGTGGACTACAGCTCAGCATTCGGCCAGGCTCGGCCCGGGCCAGGCTCGATACAAAGCTCAGAGACCTTGAGATGCACCCGAGCATGTGCTACTGGATACTAGACCTCCTGACAAACCGCTGCCAAGCAGGCATGTAATAATTCACCCAACCAACAATTTTATACAATTCATGATATTGGGTTTTCTTCCTTTTTTTATTTTACTATACAAAATAAAATTATTATGATTATTTTAATTATTTATCTGACAAAAAATAGAAAATACAGTGTTTTAAAAATACTCAATCTTTCCTCCCTTCCTGAATGCTAAGAATGGTTTAACACACACTTTTTGATGCAACCTAGTCCTAGACACATCATAGACCAGCAATGGCCAGAGAACTCGAGAATGCCACACTGGTAAATCCAAGCAACCCTGACTTGTCCACCGCTATAGAGCCAGTTTCCCAACTCTATGCTGGTTGCTTGGATCGCTGCAGTGTCCCTCAGGGTGCGCCATCGAAGATCTTTCCCAAGCTCTTAACTGGCCTGGCCGTCTGGCTGTAGCTTCGAGAACCTGGTCCACATCTTCACCTAACTAGTGCCACTTTTTCTCCTTGTTAGGATCTGGATAGCTCAGTCGTTAGAGCACTCGCCTTTGGACCACAAGGGTTCGATCCTGAGCACCGCCAACTCAGCGTAGGAATAGCACGGCTTGGTTGTGGCAAGATGTGGTAAGTAGATGTGGTAAGTACTGGAGGAGGAGCCAGGAGCTGGTGGTAGATGTTGCGCTCGACCTCAGCAATCCATCTCCCAGGGCATACGCATTGAAATGGGGATAGACTCCCATGTTCTCAGCTGATACCGACAATTAGCCTCTTCGACCTGCTTACTTACCTTGTTGGCAGCAGGTCACTTAACCTGGTGATTTTCTGAACTTGGGGTGAGGCTTATGGAGTGTTGGAGATGCAGGCTGGGCTCCTCCTGCGTCTCACCAGGTACTGGACCTGTGCAATGCACCACTTGCTTTTCCGTCAAGCATTTAATTCTGGTCTGAGCCTCCCTCGCCCAGGTGACTAAGTCACTTAGGGTGACTCAGGGTCATCAGTCCCCGGCTTGAGTCTAGGTAGCTGTTGTGGTCCATGGATCAACCCTCTTGGATGAGCCAGTACGAAAAAAAAAAAACACTTCTTTACACCTCTAATCCTGTGATGTGACAATAAAGCTTGTGTTAATACTTGCATTAATTAAATATTTATAAAAGACAGATTTAACCACTTTCAACCAGTCACCTCTATTTTGAGCATGTCATTATAAACGAGTGTTTTCCAAAATCTTCAAACTTTTATAAAATAGTGAAAAATTGCCGATCTAGCCAAACTATAAGATCACAACGCGTGGCAGTGCGATGTGTTGTGAGCTTGTATATATCGGCTATGTTTGGTACTTTTGTGTGACACTGTCATACGACAAAGTATAAAGTGGGGCATTAATTTATGAAAAAAACATAAAACTATGAAATACAGAGATACAAGGTTTCTGCCCAACGATATTTGAGACTGACATGTGATACGGTGTTGAGTCCACAACACACAACACACTGCACAAGAACACAACCTGCACCCAGGGAACCAGACACAGTAAGAGGTTGAAGTGAAAGGAGGAGGGATAGAGTAGTGAGGTGGGGGGGGGGGGGGGGTAAAGGATAGAAATAGGGAGATTACAGTTAATCCCTCATAAAATGAGTGCATTTGTTTATGAAGCTTAAAAAATCTCCCATTTAGAATATGGAATAGTAATCCAGCTACAGAGATCATTTAATCAGCAGCCACATCCAGCAGAGCCACTCTCTCCCATCTCCCCCATCTTGTCCCTCCCATTAAAAACAGCAGCAGCACCCCCCCATCCAACCCAACCCCACCCCCCTGCATCCATCCATCCATCCATCAATCCTCTCCTCCATCCCATGCATTAGGTGGTGAGTCAAGTACCATTTACTGCCTATGCCTAATATTAACCCTCTCGCTACCCGCTGTGTCTTAATCCCTCCAGTGCACTGGAACTGGGTCGCTCAGCTCTGTTTAATGGTGACCCCTGTTTTAACATTATCCCTCCCCGACACTCTGAAAGCGTGCAATACCTTAAAAGGCAGCGCTAATCTGCCCTTAAGTAGGAGTTATGCCGGCATAATGCATCTTAAGCATGCTCGCCACCTAAGTCCTGTTAACTGTCTACCGTTCTAATTATACTGTGCAATAATCACAATATTATCATCGAACGCATGCCGGGATCTTTATGATTGCTGCGTGAATGAGCAGACATTATGTAAGGCCCAGGAGCTTAGGGGAGATATACTGGAAAAGGCATCACTGTGACCTTTTGACGTGGTGACAGGGTTAATATCTTTTCTTTTTTCATAACAGTTAGGTTTAGGTTCACAGCAGTTCTTTATGGGTGAAAGTGAGATTTGCCATTTAATCCCCCCCGCCCACCCACCCTCCCAGAGACCCTTTGTTTAAAATGAGGCTACGAGGGTATCAGTCATTCTAGTGCCTATTAATGATCCTGGGACTTGTAGTTCATTCATTGTCTGCTTTATTCTACATTCTAACCTATCCTACTCTGTTGCACCCTACCCCACTAAATTAAACCATACTCAACACCATTCTATTCTACTATTGTACTTGTAATTGTACTATATTCTGCTATTTTCCAGGTTGCCTTCTGGTGAGTGGCACTTAGATGAAAGCGTGAAGCCAGAGAAATATGGATAGAAAGCTTAATAGATTTTAATCCCTTGCCTCACTCAGGCATGCTTGTATTCCTTTCCCTGTATCTCTCTCTCTCTCTCTCTCTCTCTCTCTCTCTCTCTCTCTCTCTCTCTCTCTCTCTCTCTCTCTCTCTCTCTCTCTCTCTCTCTCTCTCTCGCAGTCCCTCTCTCTCTCTCTCTCTCTCTCATTTTTCACCCCTTTCTCTGTGAACTGGACCAGTGAGTTAAGTCAACACTTTCAAACCACACAGCTTAATTTATACACCCGGAATCATCGCCTAAACCCCACAACATGAATGTAGGTGATAGCCAAGCTACCCCGACCTCAATCCACCACACACACACACACACACACACACACACACACACACACACACACACACACACACACACACACACACACACACACACACACACATTCATCATTATGATAAAGTAGGACTCTAGTTGTTTACTAGGACTTCTACATTGACATGACGTATACTTTGGCCTCATAATGCCACACACAATGTGCCATGAGAGTCTCCATATCAAGTACCTTTCTAACGTAGCTTGAGACATACGACTCCTCTGTAATAGATGGTACACTTTTGAGATTATCAGAACAGTAGCAGGTGTGGGATAACCTACAACCAAAGTTGTGAGCAATATTCTAATGCATTTTTTTATGAGTTGGTGATATTTGCACATTTAACTCTAATAACTCTTTAACTCTCCACAGTGCAGAAACTTGACCTTAGAGACCTCTCTTCAACTTCACAACACAAATTCATCTTCTCTCCTTGACAGACAGACAGACAGACAGACAGACAGACAGACAGACAGACAGACAGACAGACAGACAGACAGACAGACAGACAGACAGACAGACAGACAGACAGACAGACACACACACACACACACACACACACACACACACACACACACACACACACACACACACACACACACACACACACACACACTGTTGCATCTTAGTCTGTTAGTTTCATCAGAGAGGTCAGAACACAGGGTTGCCTGTAGCACAGCTGCACCTGAATATATTTGGGCTGCAGTCTCTTGTTCAAGGGCCCTTCAGCAGTACTGGTGGACACCGTGAATGTGATAGCTGTCAAACCCAGTTGCTAGCTCACAACAGGAACTCGCCCTCCTGATAGCACAGAGGATCCAACCGGCAATGAGCCTCTCTCTACCTGGTCTGTCTTTTCTGTCTGCTTTTCAACATGCTACACGTTGAAATGTCTGGTTAATGCAAAGTATGTTCTAACCAAAATGTAATTTTATTACATGCAGGTCAACCTGCCTCTTCAGTATCATGGACTAAATTCCTGTTCATTTCCTTGTTCATTTCCTTGTTCCTTCATCAATGAACAATTAACACGGAAACTCAAATGCAAGCACATCTGGGGAGACGGAGGTACAAGGAAGCCTCTCGTAAAATGTATTTGAATTTAAATGTGTGTTTTTTTAATGGAACCAGAGGCCTGCTGTTCGTACCAGAACTCTTCAATGCCTTGTTGAAGCACTTCAGTGACCCTTTTATGTGGTATGTAAGTGTAACAGTGTAATTTACTGGATCTTTATCTTATATATATATATCTTACATATATAATTACACAAAATGTGTCACTAAGTGGTTGCTGACTGTTTAGGTCTCCAGGGTTGGTGTATAATAGATTCATAATTGGCTAAAGCTCCTTTACCCCTCCTCCTTCTTTCCCAATATAAGATTCCTGATGAGGTGAGTGTCTATGTTTTGTTCTCTGTGAAACGAAATAATGAATAATTAAATAAGTTGTTTTTGAGTGACTGTCTTGTTTTATTTTATTTGTTGATGCCCACAGACCTATCTAACCTGGACCATGTCAGGTATGTTGTATTTTATTTTATTTTACTTATATTATGTATTGTGTAAAGCAGAGAATCTCCAACTATGGGTCAGAACTATGGGTCGTGGGAAGGTAAAGGTGGGGTCCCACATTGATAACTGAAAAAAGACTAATGTATCCTTACCATTAAGTCTGCTTTATTTGTTTTTTTAAAGCATACCCTGTGAATGTAGTTTCTTGTTATTATTATTTTTATTAAGGTTCTTCAACATAATAAAAGCTGTACTGTATAGGCTTCCATTTACAAATGTGTACAGAAACACTTCTAAAGTACTTTGATAGGACACAAGCCGGAATCACAGCGTTGTTCATTTGCTTTGAACATTCCTATTCAAAGATACCTATGTATGCTTTATTTTAAAATATGCTTTATGTCAACTTTATTGCACAACAAATAAAGTGTGGGATTGCCAAAAAATTTCCCCCCTAAAATGAGGTTCTGGTATAAAACCATTTGAGAACCCCTGGTGTTCAGGTTTCAATACCACATTGTGACCGGCTTTTTACTTCCTCACTGGAGAGAGGAGTTGATGCACACAGACCTGTCTAACCTGGTCAATGTTTTGTTTATGTTATTTCATGTCAGAGAGAATACACGGAAACCAGCTCGAAAGAGAGATATTTGGTCGTTCTGTTCTTCCAAACACATCGCACGTCTCCACCGGTTACATAAGGCAGAACAAACTCAAACTTTTATTTCTGCCAGTGGGTCACACACACAAGATAGCAGGTCTACGACATAACAAAAACATCTGATCTCTGCACTACCAAGTACCCACACTCTCCATAGACTTTCCTTTCTAATATTAGACTGTTCAGGTTTACAAAACAGCACCGCTGCTGTCAGTCACAGACCAGTTAACTGTCAGAGCACCATAAAAAGCCATGTGCCCAAGCGCTTCTATTTACCCTTTTTCCTGGCGCGACCCCATCTCCATGTTTCAAAATTCCTTCCCTTCATCGGTGTGTTTCTGATTCAAGCCAACCTTTTCGTGTTTTGACCAATGAGGTTGTTTAAGGTAGCCTACCCCCCATCTTTCTCCTACATCTCTTCCTGTCCCTCTCCCACTTTAACCCTTCTTTTTTCTTGTCTCACCTTACCACCCCACACCAGTCTGTCTGTTGTTCTCCCTCTCTGGGTCAGTTTTTCTCTCTCACACAACCCATTCTGTCCTTCTCTGCTCCTGTCATCCAACAAAAATACTGTCCTACCGCATCCCTGTCTGTCTCTCTCTCTCTCTCTCTCTCTCTCTCTCTCTCTCTCTCTCTCTCGTACACACACACACACACACACACACACACACACACACACACACACACACACACACACACACACACACACACACACACACACACACACACACACACACACACACACACACACACACACACACACACACACACACACACACACACACACTCCAACTGTGTATCTCCTTCCCTCAGTCTCTCGCTTTCCCCCAGCCCCCCTTACCATCTCTGTTACTCTCTCTCTGACCATTCCTATGGTTTATCCCCTCTTCACTGATCTCCCTTCATCCCTCCAATCCTCATCTGTTCCTCATAGGAGCAACAGAGAGAGAGAGGGAGCACCACAGAGGAATAGCTCCACTGTCTGTGTGCCTGTGTGTGTGTGTGTGTATCTGTGTGTGAGATACAGAAAAGTGAATGAGAGAAATTGTTGTACAAGAGGAGGTGAACTTTACAACAGTAAACACAGGCCTGCTGCTGAAGGAAGTAGTGAAAACCTACACCACACCACACCCCACAAGAGGACTTCCATACATTGGTGAGTGAGTGTTGTAGATGATATGTAAATGACAATAATTGCTTTAAACATGTATGTGATGCTGCTTTTTCAGTTGCTTAATGTGGCGGGCACAATTGCGAGGGTTCAAGCCGACAGAAATTTCTTTCCACAGTTTCGCTTGATTTAACAACAGAATTAATGGGGAATTTCTCTTCTCTTTCTCGGCAACATGATTCTTAAGGGCACACGACTGTGCAACCCCTCAAAATCAATCATGATCATTCAATTCTCAGGTTGAATAATTTTTTTATAACATAAGATGAGGTGTAATTAATTCAGTTGAAGGGCGCACACTCGTTAAAAAAGATGCAAACTATCAGTCCATAAATCAATTAATGAAGGTTACACACTTATCTCCATACGGAAAAAAAAGTGATTTATTAATAATTCAGCATGTTTTTTTCGGCAATATACCTTCATGAGGTGTCATGACACCCTGGAGAGAGAAGTGTACAACCCTCATTCATTTGACGTTTGCACAGGAATATGGAACGATAACATATGTTAACTTGACTTATTGGTTTAACTCTTTTTAACTCTGAGGTGATGGAATAATTCCCCTGACTCCAAGTTGTTATGTTTTATGTGGTGTGACACAGAGGGATTTATGTGAATGATGAACTTTTGTTTAGGTTATTCTGACTCTTAATATTGTTGGACACAATCTGTATGATGAAACAATTTGTAAAATGTTTGTTTACATTGTGCTATTTGATAGCAATAGTGGGCCAGTTTCTTATTTGCAGTTTATATGTGAAACAAAGCAGATAAGAGCTTTAAGACAAAAGTCCATCAACCTACATTCATTTAATCTAATAATCCTTATTCCGTGAAGGATTTGGAGATTTGTGACTTTTTTCCTTTCAACTTGGCCAAAGGAGGCAGCATAATTATTTAAGACCTTATTTTATACAGTAGATGAGGGCATTCGGTTTCAAACCACAGCGCACATCCCTACAATGACACATCCCGTCTTCCATTTTCACACAGCGCCACCTCCCACAACCTCATCCTCACCCCTCCATCACCCCATCCCTTCTCTCATCTGCCCCCTCTCCCTCCTCTATCTGCCCCTCCCTTGTTTTCATCCCTCTATCTCCCCCACCTCCCTCCCTTCGTCCCTCTCCGTCTCTTATCCAGATGCAAAGAGCAGTCAGTAATCGGATGAGAGCAGATTTGATCCAAAAGGCCTCCCTTAAAATCTCAGCCACTCGGATTTAAATCTCACTACCACTTCCCAATACACCCCTCCCCCGCCCACTCCACTCCACTCCACCTCTCTCTCTCTCTCTCTCTCTCTCTCTCTCTCTCTCTCTCTCTCTCTCTCTCTCTCTCTCTCTCTCTCTCTCTCTCTCTCTCTCTCTCTCTCTCTCTCTCTCTCTCTCTCTCTCTCTCTCTCTCTCTCTCTCTCTCTCTCTCTCTCTCTCTCTCTCTCTCTCTCTCTCTCTCTCTCTCTCTCTCTCTCTCTCTCGTGTGTTAATGTACCATCAGGCAGCCACCCCCCCCCACCCCCCACCCGGGCAGGCATTTTAATCACACGACAAAGGCAGTCCCAGAGACAGAATAGCAAGAGTGCATCATCACTGTTTAAAACACAGTCATGTTCAACAAGTTACACTTTATAAAAACTATGATAATGAAGCCATTTGCAGTCAATTGATGAATTAGTCAATTAAGGTGAGTTCAGCCGAACACTTATGGTAGTTGAGGGATACAGTCAGATGTCTCCATTTGTACTTGTAAGTGATTGAACTTTATCAAAATTTCCCATGTGTGTTGATTTTAATTGAACTGAATCGTGATTGGCTCATAGTTGAGATTAGGACATCTATGGCCGTCATGATTCTGATTGAGAATGATTCCCCTGGGTGGCCTCATGGTTAGAGTTCCCATTTCAAAACAAAAGGTCCCAGTCCATATGCCCTTAGCAAGATATTTAACTCATATTTGATCAATTTGCTATGGATAGGTCAGTTAAAGAAAAAGGTTTAGCCACTTAAACCATACTGTACTTAGTTGACCTGAGTCCCCCAGGGCTCTATACAAGGCCCTCTTACTTTTTGTCCCTCTACAGTACACTATAAATATTCACTGACATTATGAGATATACAAGCTCACAACGTGTCGTGAAATGTTGTGAGCTTGTATTTTCTATTTTTGCCAAATGTTGACCTCAGAATAGGGACACTATAATTCAACTGGTTAGGCAGAATGTTGAGAAAGCAAATCTCTTTCTTCCATGTTGGCTACTTTTTAGGCCACATATCAGAAATCCAACTAAAAGTTTGTCTTACATTAAGGTTCAAAGTTTCTTCATTCTTTCTTTATTCATATGTATTTACTTAAGTCATTCTTATGTAAAGAAATAGGGCCCAACAACGACTGCAAAATCAAATGTCTTTCTTCCACAGAATCCTTCCCTCCTCCATCACAAGCTTCCACTCCTCTTCTTTTCAAACAAATTAGAGGCAAATACCCATGGTCATGAGTTTTGACTGGGACATTCAAATAGAGAGAGAGAGAGAGAGAGAGAGAGAGAGAGAGAGAGAGAGAGAGAGAGAGAGAGAGAGAGAGAGAGAGAGAGAGAGAGAGAGAGAGAGAGAGAAAAAGATTGCTTCAGGGACACTTTCAATAAGATCAAGGAAAATAGTCCAACCTATCAGCTCTCAAGGTAAGATAAAGGAAATAGCATCATAACAACTGATAGCAATCAGCAAATGCAAATATTTCACATTGTTCGAGCATAAAGATAATGTGCTGTTGCGGTGGTTATTCATAATGCATGTGTTTGATCATGAAGTCATGAGCATAATCTCATTCTGAAATAATTCTGTTTAAAGTACCAAAGCGTTGTCTTTCCCTGAATCTGTTCAAAGTCAACTGTGTGCAGCAATTGTCGAGATTGTATCTCACAATATCTCTCACAATTTGCTAGTGCACCTTGATTGCGTTTGTCAAACTGTATTAATTTGTCCATTAACAACTTAACCCCCATATGGTTGATCGCCATGACCGTCCCTCAGGGCTCTAAACTAGTCGATTTTCAGTTTTCTGTTCTTGTGGGGAAAGCTTTGCGATGCTTTGAGCTTGTCGATCTGCTAATTTCTGCGAAATATGGATTTCCACAATACAGATGCTGGGGTTAAGTGATTGGTTAAGTGATTAAAGTGCATTACAATGTGCTTTACATTCACCCATTCACACAGACAGCGGAGGTAACCATGCACCTGGGGGAGCAGTTCATTGTCACCTGCTCATTGGGAGCAGTTAGGGGTTCAGTTCATTGTCACCTGCTCATTGGAGCAGTTAGGGGTTCAGTTCATTGTCACCGGCTCATTGGAGCAGTTAGGGGTTCAGTTCATTGTCACCTGCTCATTGGAGCAGTTAGGAGTTCAAGTTCATCGTCACCTGCTCATTGGGAGCAGTTAGGGGTTCAGTGTTTGCTCAAGGACACTTGAGCCAGGGGGAGCCAGGAATCAAACAAAAGATGGCTGATCTACCTCCTGAGCCACTGCCACCCCTTACAATCACAGAGCATTTGCCATTTGTCACACTGTATGACTTTGTCCATTAGGTGATTGGTTGATTGTTAAACGTTCAATTAATCATGACATTACCAAATTCAATAGCTAAAAAGCCATCAACAGTAAGAGCTTGTTGGAGAGGTGACAGGCACCGACAACTTGACATGGGGGGAAAAAAACACCTGAATTTGCCAGATGCTGGATTAATCGTTAAATAAAAGATGATAGTTTTGTATAGTGATATACTACTATATACTATACTATACTTACTATGACAGTACACACTGTATTGCATTTACAATCAGGTGTGTTTTTATTCAAACAACACATGCTTTTTTGTGTGTATATGTGCATGTTTGCGAAGGTCTGCAAAGCAGTTGAGGACCAATTTGAATTGCAAAACAGAGCTTCGTTGAGAAGCAAAGATCAAAGCTAGAGAGGGTAAAAGTCTTCAGGTACATGCAGGTAAAATTCCATTATATGTGACGATGAGGCAGCCAGTGATGTAATCTTTACATATTGGGCATTAGTAGGAAAATTGCTGCTAAGCCAAGGATGTAATTCTACAAGAAAATACGTGGAAAGTTCCTGTACCAAGAGCTAAGAGGAGTGGTAGAATAATCTTTTTTTTTTTTGTAATTGAGACTAGGGTAAATATATTTGATAATGGAGTACAAATCACAAATTGGGAAAAGTTAATCCAAAACGTTTATATTTTCTTTTGTCTTGCCCCCCCCCCCCCCCCTCTCCTCTTCATTTCAGGATTACATCATCTTGCTTGCAATATCTTCCTGTCTCCATTGGTGACAGCGCCTAACGACCGTTACCATGGGTGAATTGGAGGACCTGCGAAAGGAGGCAGAAAACCTCAAAGAACAGATCACTGTCAGTAGGCCAAGCCATTATCATTAATAATGAATCAACATTACATGAACATAGAATAAAATGTAACAACTTACACAGTCAATATATTGTTGGTGTCGGGCAGAAACCTTCTATTCATATTCATATTCGTATGCAATCTAGTTATTATTTAGTCACAAGCCAACTTTTCATTGGTTAAATATTTATAAAACAGACTTAACCACGTTCAACCCTATTTTGGGCATGACATTACAGGCATGTTTTTTTTTCTTCCAAAAATAGTAACAATAGTCGATCCACAAGATCACAACTCATACTGTACTCTGTCATAACACAAAGTATAAAAATAGGGAATTCATTTATGGAAAGAAAAAACTAAAAAGGATGAAATATAGAGATAGAAGATTTCTGCCCGACAGCTCTAAAATGTCAATATGCATTCATCACTTGATGACATCTTATCGCTCCACTCCCTCCTAAAACATTATTCATATTACCACATTACCCTAAATAATAATTAAAGTTGTATTTATTGTATAATCTTTATTAATATAAAAACTTAACTCTGGTCATGGTATTGACATTTTGTAATCCACCAAACATAGTTGCTGTTCAATATTCATGCAATATTAACATATTCAGTATTAGCATTATCTTAAACACTGTGTGTGTGTGTGTGTGTGTGTGTGTGTGTGTGTGTGTGTGTGTGTGTGTGTGTGTGTGTGTGTGTGTGTGTGTGTGTGTGTGTGTGTGTGTGTGTGTACTCTCTAGGATGTCCGTAAGACATTCCAGGACACCACACTGCAGCAGTCATCAGGTTCTGTACAAGCGGTGCCACGTGTCACACTCAAAACCAGGAAGACACTAAGGGGCCACCTGTCCAAGATCTACGCCATGCACTGGTGCCTCACCGATGCCAAGTAAGCCACTGAGCAGCACCCAGCTCTAAGGTCTGGGGCCGGGGCCTTGGTGAGGGGCACTGTCCCCAACATGCGTGTCTTTTGAGGAAACCCATGTGAACACCATGGTGCAATGGCTCACAGAGAGTCTTCCCCAGTCCCAGGACCTTCTAGCTGTTGGTAGCAATGTGCAGTGTCACCTCCCTGCCACTGAGGTGCCTCCCTGCCAAACTCAACAAGGAAAAAATGCAAGGGGGGAGGACCACTCCTTTGAAACGGCAATATTAGAAACAGCATAATTTGCACAAAATAATACATCACCTGTTGTGTTAGTTCACAACCTCGATCATATGGTTTACTCCTTCATACTCCACTATCAAACAAAGCTAGTTTTAACTGTGATCAAAATGTATCATATTTAGACACCATCCAGATTCATTGTGTGTCAGATATAAAAAGGCGCACATTGTGACTACAGGTAAATCATGGAGGGAGTTCTGATTGGATAATTGGATTTGTGCAGTGATCACACTGCTATTTTATTTTATGGATGAATAAACAAGAGGGAATAGTCACACAGCGTGACAGTTTGTAAAGTAGCATTACACATGTTCAAGGCTTGTACTGGTTAGGCATGTGTTTTGTTTTTTACAAATAGAATGGGCAGTTTTATAGTTGGGGCGGCAGCAGCCCAGAAGGTAGAACGGTTGTCTGGTAGTCGAAAGGGTGCCGGTTTAATCCTTACTACTGGGATTGCATCAAAATGTCCTTGAGCAAGTGGAATAGATGAACCCTTAACTCCTCCCGACAAGCAGGTTGGTGCCTTGCAGAGGTCTCTGCCCGTGAACATGGGGCTTACACAGATTAGAGAGTTGCTATAAATGCAGTCCGGGTGAAATAGGCACAAAGTACTTGGAGGCCAGTCTGTGATGTCAGTAAAATGATGTCAGTGGGGTGCGGACGTGATTAAAAGACAGACATGACCTTTTTAGTCCCACGGAGGAAATCCAGTTTTCAGTTAATGACTGCTCAGATGATCACTCAGAGGGGAGCATTTATGGATTATGTGTGTGTTGCTCAGAGGCACTTCGACACATAGATCAGGACCGGGAGGCGAACCGTTGACTTTTGATTACCAGACTCTCTCTACTCACTATGCTTGAACTTGAATAGATTGTTGAGACAGATTAGTGTGTAAACCGGTGGTGTAAAGTAACTAAGAACATTTACTCAAGTACTGCACTTACTTAAGTACAATTCTGAGGTACTTTTACTTTACTGCAGTATTTCCAAATGTCAATACTTCTACTACACTACACTACATCTCAAAGGCAAATATTGTACTTTTACTCCACCACAATTATTTGAAAACTTTAGTTTCTAGTTACTTTGTAGATTTGTAGAAGAACTTTTGGTACTTTAAGTATATTTTGATGCCAATACTTTTTTACTTTTACTGAAGTACATTTTGAATACCGCACTTTCACTTGTAACAGAGTATTTCTACATTGGTATTGATACTTTTACTTAAGTAAAAAGAACACCACTGGTGTAAACAATACATCAAAGGACATAGTCGGGAATCACAGCAGATATAATACTCTTGTGGGATTTACTGCTGAATTCACTAAACACTATTCTCTCTCTTTCTCCCCTGCTTTCTCATTCTCTCTGTCCCTTCATTGTCCTGCTGTCTATACCAGGTTGTGTGTCAGTGCTTCTCAGGATGGAAAACTCATTGTTTGGGACACCATCACTACTAACAAGGTGAGATAGAATTACAGCTCTATCTTACAACTGTAGCTAAAAGATGTGATTTAGATGTATGTTAGAACCCAACAATTGCCAATAGTTAAGTGGTATCACAATTATACATCATCGACAGTGTAGCATCATGTGGGAATATTTCAGAGCAGAGCCAATGAACCTACCGGCTATGCAAATGTCTCAATTGTTTGTGATGTCATTGTCCTATGCTTGGTATTTTTTATTCTAGCCTTCAGGTTCAGTGACATGTTTCTTTAACACTGTACTGTTGATTAATATCTCTGTGTGTCCACAGGTGAATGCCATCCCTCTGAAATCATCCTGGGTGATGACTTGTGCCTACGCTCCCTCAGGGAATCTGGTGGCCTGTGGAGGCCTGGACAACATGTGCTCCATCTACAACCTCAAGGGCAAGGACGGCCAAATAAAGGTCATGCGCGAGCTGGCTGAACACACAGGTAGGAAACTACAGAGTAAAGAATTGTCAAACAAACCACAAAATCCCCAGGACATTCAATTAAGAACTAACAAACACTCATCCAGCTTAATATCGAGATATGGCCCCTGGCACAATTCCAAAATACTCATTAATTCACCAGCTGGCTACTTTCACAGGCACATGGTTTATTTATCATTGTTTAATGCTCATCAAACCATTCATCTAAAATTGCTGGTATCTATTGGAGGAGGGAGATCCTATGGCAGCATGGTCAGGCCCAGGCATGTCCTAGCTGATTAAAGGGATATTTCACTGTTTTTTCACCTTTCCTATACAAACCCATGTAACTTGAAACTCCATTTTAATCTTGACAGATTCATCGAAAATACCGGTCCTTGGTTCTGGTGACTGATATTGTCCTTCTAATGCATGTTTTTTTCAATTACTTTTTAAATTCATTTTTGAATTTTTAATACTTTTTGGGGGAAATGGAAAAAATAAAATACAAAAACTATTATACTATTAAATTAATAAAAAAAGTAATTGAAAAAACATGGCCCCTCACGTATTAGGAGGGCAGTATGAGTCACCAGAACCACGTTTTCGATTAATCTATCATAGTTAAAATGGAGTTTGAAGTTACAATGGGTTTGTATAGGAAGGGGGCGTGTCTGATAAAATGAATATCAAATATCTAAATACTGAATCAAGCAACATAAAAACTAATTGGGGTGCTCACAAAATCCTGAGTAGACGTTAAAATGACCCTAAACCTGTTTGAAAGTGAAATATCCCTTTAGCTCACACATGATATTGTGTTTCTGTGTTGCTCAGGTTACCTGTCCTGCTGTCGCTTCCTTAGTGACAGTGAGATCATCACCAGCTCAGGTGACTGTACTTGGTAAGAATACATTATAAGTAATGTCTACATACGATACTGAATTATGGGATATTAATTCAAACTATGGGATGCTTTGTTTTAATGCTGTGGTATCTTTTCATAAGTGTAAAGTGTCAAGTGTTTTAAAACATATCTCATTTTGGAACCAAACAATTCATACCTTCCTTCCTGTGCCACTCTCTCTCCTTGTCACTGCCTCCCAGTATACTATGGGACATTGAGACAGGACAACAGAAGACTGTATACGCTGGTCACCTAGGTGACTGCATGTCGCTGGCCGTGTCTCCAGACTTCAACACTTTCATCTCCGGGGCATGTGACTTCACAGCCAAGCTGTGGGACATCAGAGCGAACCAATGTAATCAAACATTTCCAGGACACGAGAGTGACATCAATGCCATTTCGGTGAGGCATTCTCCTAATGCCTAAAAGTCATACTCAGTTGCGCATGGGCACCGAAAATAACAGATCTACAAGTTCCCAACCCCGTTGCAGTGCGACATGTTGAGAGCTTGTTATTTGCTATTTAGATCTACTATTGTAGATCTGCTACAAGTCAGGCAGAGGTGACTTAATGGCCGCTTAATTCACCACTTTAGTCAGTTAAAACGTTTACATATACATATATAGTACTGTAGTTGTCATGCTTGGTCTGGACTCTTTAATCAGAATCACCTAATTTGCAAAGTAGAATGCACTACAGCAGTGGTTCCCAAACTTTTTTGCTCAAGACCCAAAAGAGAAATCAGATGTTTGCCCGGGACCCAAACTAGTGAAAACAACAGATACAAAATATTTCAATTTTTTTTCAACTCATGACAATGTGTTTTTTTGTGGAAATCTTTTGAAAATATTTGAAAATAATAATAATTAATACAAAAATGTTGGAAACAAAAAATAAAGGGATATTCACTTGCGACCTATCTCGCGTAGCCAGATAACTATTCCACAATCTCCGAATGCTATGTATGACCGGAAACATTTGAAAATTGTGGGAGGCAACAGTCTGGCCACGTGAGACTACTTGCGACCCACAAATGGGTCCTGAGTCCCGACCCACTGTTTGGGAAACAGTCCAGAATGACTGACAACAGGAAGTGATGCCCATAATTCCCTCAATGCCCTATGTCAGGGGTCTTCAACAGGGGGTCCGGGACCCCTAGGGGGTCCTCAGCGTTACTACAGGGGGTCCCCCAAATCTTTGTGTGATAGGATTTTTTTTTTTTACATTAACCACTTGAACCCTAACATCCCTTTTCTGTGGAGAACTTTAGCCAAAAATAGCTATTTTTGGCAAAGAGGTATAGGTGTAGAGGAAAAAAAAGAGCAGACCTAATTTAAAAACAATAGTTATATAGAGGGGGTCCCTGCTTCATCTCTCTCTCAGCTAGGGGGTCCCTGGCCTGAAAACGTTGAAGACCCCTGCCCTATGTGACACTGGAAACTCGTGGATAGGAACATCAAGTTCATAGAAGCACACCAAATGAGGGCACCAGACCATGTTAGAGTTACAGAGAACAGGGTGGATTGAATGTACATCTGGATTATGAGTTTTGTGTTGCATAAGATTCTGTTGCATAAGATGTGCCTGAGTTTAAAAATTGGCATAGTGTACCACAGTGTTTCCCAAACAATGGGTCGGGACCCATTTTGGGGTCACAAGTAAATATCCCTTTATTTATGTTTCCTACAATTTATTTTATTATTTCAAAATATATATCTTTTTTTAATCACAAAAAAAAACAGAATTGTTTCAAAAGAATTTGTAAACTTTCCATACTTTGTCCTGAGGAAGGTCTAAAGACCTAGACAGTGTGCGGGACTTGTTACATTGTTTGCATTTGGACCTTCCTTTTGTCCTATGCACCTGTCGTTAACCTATTTGGTGTGCATGTATTGGCCCTTTTTTCAATGTAGAAACTTTCCAGATCTACAAACTCACAATGCATCGAGCTGCGACTTGTGAGCTTATAGATTGGCTATTTTCATTATTTTTGGAGTAGGGCTACAGTTATTAATTTACATTTAGTAAGTTTGGGTCCCGGGGAGGCACTAAATGTATATTTTGGGTCTCAAGCTGAAAAAGTTAGTGTACTACACAAGCAGTTCTTGTACAACAGGTGCGCATTCCATTTATCACACCTTTTCCCTCAATTAGATTATAATATCAGACATATTGACATAATTGTCCTCCATGCACACCACAATAACCTGCTTCAGTACATAATCATTATTTGTCCCTCTGTTCTGCCTCTCTCCCACAAGTTCTTCCCCAATGGTAACGCAGTGATCACCGGCTCAGATGATTGCTCCTGTAAGCTGTATGATCTGCGGGCTGATCAGGAGCTCATCACCTACCAGGACACCGCCAGTCCCGCCAGTGTGACCTCCGTGGCACCATCCCTCTCCGGGCGGCTGATACTGGCTGGCTATGACGACTTCAATGTCAACATCTGGGACACGCTGAAGTCTGAGAAAGTCGGTGAGTAAACAAACTGAGAGGGGGAAATATTTATCAAAGGAGTGGGGTATCTCTTTGCCAAGCCCAAGACAAATGGTTTAATCCAGTGTTTCTCAACCTTTTTGGGGCCAGTGCCCCCCTACCCAATATCCAGGTCCCTTACCGACCCCCACACCCAATTAAAATGCAAGCTTTCTTTTTTTTCCCCAAATATCAGATTTGACATTAAACTGGACTCTTAGTATGCAGTATGCGATTATTATGTAATTATTAGCCTACTTCCCAGGGAGAGAGAAAAAGCCTGTTCCAATTATAAGTAGAGTTGTACTGTCACATCAGGCCCCTCTCACAGCACCGAATGGCAAGGCTGTCATGGCCCTGTCACAGGCCCTGACATGTTACCATGGTACCATGTTACCAGCCCTGTCACAGGGATGTCAGGGCCTGTTCATGATACTCATAGATATATATAAAGGCTAGATGACTCACCCGCGCTGCTGGCCAATGGAGTACGACGTCGCCACATGGCGGCCATCTTGGGACGGTCATTCATAACATTATGTCTATGGTGCATATACTTTGAAATAACCATAGCGTGCTCAATTTTCATCCGATTTTCAAACGGTTTGGTGTTTTGTAAACACCAAAGATGTAGTTATGATATTATTGTATAAAAAAAAAAACATGATTATAAGTATGCAGTATCATAACTACATCTTTGGTGTTTACAAAACACCAAACCGTTTGAAAATCGGATGAAAATTGAGCACGCTATGGTTACTTCAAAGTATATGCACCATAGACATAATGTTATGAGTGACCGTCGCAAGATGGCCGCGGTTGAGCGACGCTTGCGCCGCCCCCTTGAGCCATCTAGCCTTTATATATATCTATGATGATACTGACCATGACATCATCAGTATCATGTCAGTATCATGTCAGCATCATGGTCAGTATCATGGTCAGTATCATGTGACATGACACTGTCACAGGTCACATCTGCGTGCCAACAACACATCACATCTTGACAAGTTGTTGGCTTGAAGATGTATTATTTTCAGCAAGATATACCGTAGCGTAACTTTTCTATTCCAGACATGCTTCCACCTGTACAAACCCCATTCAAAAACACATTTAGCCAATATTCCATCATCATTCCAATACTGTCACTCCCTTCAAGTCAAGTACGAAGCAGTTGGTTTGCTACTGATGGTTTATTCAAGCACCTTTCTGGCTTAAATGCCCCAACGTCAAACTGTGTAAACATACAAAAAATAAACAACGATAAGGATAACAAACATGTAACGGACACAAAACATTAGGAAAGAAAAGATGCACTTAAGAAATTAAATTACCTCATTGACTGCATAATATCAAATGAAGAGAATGAGCCTTCAGGTAGCCCAAAACAAACAACTGAAAACAACTGAAACAAAACAATCAATTAAACTAATAATAAAACATGACAAACAACTCATTTGACAAACATAAACGTGTGACATAAAACAGAAATAAAACAAACCTTGGTTCAGCAGCGACCATGCTGTCTACAAATATTCCTATGCTCACACGGTGAGTCTGAGCAGTGAATGACGCCGGAAGCTGTCACAATACAGCATCCGGACAGTTTGTCAAAATAAAATAAAAACTTTGAGAACACAAAATAATTACAAAAATAATAAATTAGCAGCAGTTACAAATACAAAACGTGCGACTACACAAACTACGCCTCATTTGACTGCAGAGTTAATGAAAAAAAGTCTAGGATGAAATCAAGAAAATGTGCAAATATTAAAGAGACCATACATTATGACATTATTGAAAATGTCTTTCTAAAATGGTATTGAGTTTGAAGTGTCCAAATAATATTTGATAATTACACTGCACCCTCCTCATCACTTGTCCATTTTATCTCTTGTGATATTCTACTCCAGGGGTGGTGTCTGGTCATGACAACAGGGTGAGTTGTATGGGAGTGAATGTGGACGGAACGGCTGCTTGCACAGGATCCTGGGACAACTTCCTGAAGATATGGAACTAAGGACTGGTTCTCCACTAGCAGGCGGAGAAGATGGTTTGAGATGGGGAGGGTTGGTAAAGGGGTTTGTGGGGGTGGGAGTTATAGAAGAGGGAAGAATTGGACTGGAGTAAGAGGTGTTTTTTGTTGTGCCAAGTCCCATTTCAAATGTGTGAGAAGGGTCATAATTTAAGGGGAAGATTCTCTTCACTCTTCTACAAATCTCTCACACCTACTTCTAAAAGTATAGGGGGCAAATACCAGGGTTATCCTCAGAGTGGTGATTTTGTTGGTTGAAATCCAATCCAGTTGATTAAGACGTGCATTTCTTGTAGCAATTGGGAGGAAAGCCAGATGAGAACAGTTGCCAAATGGAAATGGTAGAGATTGGATGAGACTAGAGTTAAATATACATATGTCCAGTTACAGACAATGTAGGTTCACACAAATTGTGTTGTTACGTTTTATATCAACCACAAGTTACAAACATCTGTTGAAATGAATTTCATGGAGCATTTTGTTTCCAACTGCTTTTTTTTCTCCCTTTAGTTTTGGTAGATTTCCCTTGATAGTATTATAGACCTTACGTTTACTTTCTCTATACATTTTCTAAATTGCATTAAGATGGATTTAGTTTGCAGGTGTCTGTTAGTGTTCATGAGTTTTTTTTATATATATATGTGGGTGTGTTTGATAGACCATGTCGACTATGAGTTGGGGTCTGATAATCTCTTTGCCTGCCCGCTCCACTAGCTAGTCATAAAAACTGCTTTCAGTAAACCGTTGGGATTGGCAGATGGGATAATCAAATGGATCTTAACGGTTCACTGAGCACTTAGAAAAAAAGATAACCCATCTTTCAGCCAGAGAACATGAGTACTGGTATGACTATACATGGATGCTAATGGATACTGTGCACATAATGAGAAATATATACCAGTCTGTATGTGACAGCTTACCTTTTCCTTTATGCACAGAACAAGATCTACCTGAGTGATGGTTCATGTACATACAAACTAATCTGCTTAAAACTGTCATTCACTTCTATATTACACCAGCTCTTGTTGATTTTGGACTGCCTTTCCAATATTGGATATACACTGTGCATAGTAAAGCAATAGTACCTTTCTTAAGACTTTATAATAAATGTGGAATTCTACATTAAACGTGACTCTTGCCTGTAATCATTTCTCATTACCATTGCATCGCAAGTTTGACCACAGTAAGTGCCCAGTAACAACTTGGTAATGAAATATCTACATTTCTGATGTAAGCCATTAAAATAGCTAGGCTTCATGATACATAGTTTAACAGCTCATGCAACCGTTAGTGTAATGGTGCTTTAACATTTGAAGCGCCTTGCTTAGGCTACTAGTTATCATGTGCTCAAGTTGAAAGTGACAAGTTGTCAAAGCATGGCATGAAAGAATGTCAAAGCCAGCAGTAGTTGTCACTACCAAACTGAAATTATGCAAACTCTGTAAATGCACTGTGCTGCCAACGGTTTGGTTCCTCTCTGGATTGGTGTTTAAGTGGTACCCTAGGCATTTTTATATATATAATACACAGAGTACATCTTCATCCTTTCTTGTTGCTCTGCTGTGGGCTACAAGGTATGCAAGTACACAACAATTAAATTAATTCTAAACCACTGTCAGAGTCATAGCCCGGAGAATAAAGTATTGTACAAATTAAACCAAATGTTCAAAACCAACACAATTTGTAATTGTTGCCAAGTAACCTCAAATGACTGGGAAAAATAAGCAACTGAAGAAAGTGAGAGCTGAACCAGTATGTAATAAAGACATGATACAAGGAAACGTAACAATTAAATGAACATTTATTTATTTACAAAATCACAATAAACAAACACTGCAAACAAAGTGTCAAGTTGCCGAGATGATTTTACACAATGAAATAGTATTTAAAAGAACATCCTATGATTAAAGTGGCAGGATAATGTACACATCTTGTAGTGTAGTGCCATGCACCGCATTTGCATCATCTGTTCTCCTTGTCCAGAGAGACGGCCAGGGTTCTGCGGTCCAACTGTCCAAGCCTCTGTCTGTCTGGGGTGGACACCTTCAGTTTCATCTAGAAAGTGAGAGGGGGAAGAGTGTGTGAGGTGGGGAAAGGCAACAACTTAAAAATGGTCAGTGTTATTTATTTTAGCTAGTTGATCATAAAGAGCCGCCTTGAGATACATTTCAGAAGAGGGGGGGGTCTGTGTGTGATTATTTTATTAACAATAAAACAAGGCGTCCATCTAAATGATTTTTATATATATATATATATATATATATATATATATATATATATATATATATATTTGATTTGCAATATCCCAGTGCTCAACACTCCAATTTGCTTTGGAGGACATGTTTGTTGGAATGTGCTGTACATTTGACCTGGGCAGCCTAAACTCTAGAGTGCATGACAAAACTGATGGTAAATGGTTAATAGAAGTGTTCATATTATTTTGTGCATGCATTTGAGCAGTTTATTGATTTCGCTCGTCTTTTATCATGTGAAATTGAATTTAATGGGGTGGCACATCAAGTAACCTAAATATTTCATAAATAATTAACCATCAAGCCACGTATAAGCATGCGTACCTGAGATGACTGCTCCCTGGGAGAGTTTGTTTCTTTAAGAAGCTGCAGCGGGGATCGGGATTCACCCAGTACATTACCTGAAGGAGGAAGAAGCATTTACCAACACACTGATGTAAGCATTTTGATTTAGAACACGCAGATGAATGAAGATGTCATCAAAAGTATCATAAGAGTCACATGTGTTACAAATTGAAAAACCAAAGCCACAAACTTCCTACACACACCTTTCTGCTTGGGTTTAGCGGACTGTCCCGTGTTGTCATTGAAGACATTCTTCACAGCCACCCTGACGGCGAGAGGAGAGGAACCTCCCTTGCTTCTCCTCGCTTGCACACCTCTGGCTCTCAGCCCTGTAGCACCAAAGCCCTTCCCGAGCCACTGTGGTTTGAAGACGACCTGGCTCGGGCTCTTTGTGGTGAGGTTGGGACAGCGGAGGCCTTTACAGGACTGTACCTCTTGAGCCTGGGGGCTTGGGATGGGGTCAACAACAGCTGAAGGCTTCATGGTAGTGACAGTAGTCTGGAGCTCAAGGGTAGTGGGGGTAGCTTGGGCCTCAAGGGTAGCAGGGATAGTTTGGGGCTCAGGGGTAATGTGGGGTTCAGGGGCAGCGGGGGTAGTTTGGGGCTCAAGGGCAGCAGGGGTAGTTTGGGGCTCAAGGGAAATTTGGGTGGCAGGGGTAATTTGGGGCTCAAGTGCAGCGAGGGTAGTTTGGGGCTCAAGGGCAATTTGGGTGGCAGGGGTAATTTGGTGCTCAAGGGCAGCAGGGGTAGTTTGGGGCTC
Source organism: Gymnoscopelus microlampas (assembly GCF_963454915.1). Classification (NCBI taxonomy): domain Eukaryota; kingdom Metazoa; phylum Chordata; class Actinopteri; order Myctophiformes; family Myctophidae; genus Gymnoscopelus; species Gymnoscopelus microlampas. The sequence goes on from NC_139940.1 coordinate 13,256,145, forward strand.
AGGTACAGGGGCTGACTCTTCCGTTTCTATGGAGTCAGACACCTGTGTTGCTGCCTCTTCAAGCTGCTCTGAAGAGACTGAAACTGTCACTGTAGGCACGTCAAGCTGGGCAGGAGATGCAGGGTCATGGGTGAAAGAGGCATGGGCGTAGGAGTGGTCAGGTCCTACCAATAGTTGCTCTACCGCAACTGTAGCCACCGGAGATGGACTGTCACAGTGCACCTCAGCCAATATTTGTGATGAAGCTGCCCCTTCATGGCAAGTGATCAGGCTCATACTCAGCCTCTTGTGGAGGGGGGACTCTCTGGCCTCTTCCGCTTCTTCCAGGGTCAGGTCAGCCTCATTCTCAACCTCTAATTGGATGTTCTCCAGCAGCACAAATGGACTCATGTCACCCGTGCAGAGAGGAGGAGACCTGACTGGGGTGGTCAGGAGGTTGGCATGCTGAGCCATGGTGCCAAAGGTCTGGGGGGCCTGGCCAGACAGGAGGGGCTCCATGGAACCCAGCTCCCCAGTCACAGTGGTCTCTTCTTCCTCTACATTGAGATTGGAGGGTTTAGAGAACCTGCCAGGAGGAGCAACGGACACACTGGACGCCTCGTTGTAAAAAAGGACGCCCAGCCGACGAGCAAAGGAGCCAGCTGTCACTGCAAGATAAGAGTTCAGATGTCAGTCAGTAATAAATGCTTTAGTTCCACATGACAAAAGCTGTACAAACAGTACATGTCAGTAGAAACTGCATGTCTACAGAAGTTGGAATGTTTTTCCACTTAATTATACCTTGCATGTCATCTCTCACAGGTGTACGGGTAACTCCAATTGTAGGCGACCTGGGATCTTCTGAAGGCAGAGCACATCCATTCAGCACCGCTTTTGACATTTCGGAAGGTGCACCAACCTAAATAAAGCACAGGCAAATACAGAATGACTTTTATATATTGAAATTAATTTAATGTCAAAACAAGACAGTCAGAACAACACAAACACACCACAAGACAAACCATCATCACAACTTCAAAAAATAAACAGGTAAGTGACATTTTTTGTTAAATAGCTCTACATTCTGATAGCACTCATTGCTAATTAGTGTTTAGTAACAGGAGTCTCCCCGTTTCCCCTGTTCTTTAGTAAACAGAAATATGCAGTCTCAGGTCAGGATACCAATTTCATCCAATCAGGAGAAAGATCTTTCATAGAATACAAATTAACGGTATACATTTAAATTGCAAAATGTACTTAAAGTACCAAAAGTAGAAAGTTCTCATTACGCAGAATGTCCCATTTCACAAGTTTTCAAATGTATAAAAATCTTGAAAATAACCGATCTACAAACTCACAATGCTTTGTGAGCTTGTAGAGCAGCCATTTTCAAATGACAGAGGGAGAGATGCATAGCTGAAGTTGTTAAGGTAGGGTGAGTGATTTTCTTTGGTTAAAATAAGTGTTAAATAGCTCTATATTCTGATACTACTCATTGCTATAGAGTGTTTACTCATTGCTATAGAGTGTTTGTTCAGTGACAGGAATCTCCTTGTCTCTCCAGCTCTTTATTAAACAGAAAATGCATTATCGTTTCAGTTTCATTTCCAATTTTATCCAATCAGGACAGAGAACTCAATCAGGATATAGATTAAACAAGTGAAATCGGAAGTATTGACACAAAGAAATGAGCAGACAAAATTGGAACACTATAAAAATGAAGCTTAAAAATGGGTACCGGTACTTTCTACTGATTGGGATTTTGACACCTATGGAAAATGTATTTTCTGTTTTAAAGAGCTGGAGAGGCAGGGAGACTCCTGTTACTTACTTTACAAACACTCTATAGCAATGATTACTATCAGAATATAGTGCTGATATAGTTTAACAAAATACTTTTTGTTTTAACCAAAAAAATCTCACTTAACCTACCTTTTAATATGCGTTTTGTAATAATAAAAATCCACAAACTAACTAAAGTTTTCAAATAATAGTGGAGTAAAAGTACAATATTTGCCTCTGAGATGTAGTGGAGTAGAAGTAAAAGTACTGAAAATTGGAAATACTCTACTAAAGTAATTTAAAGAAAGAAAAAACTCATTGTGCTTAAGTACAGTACTTGAGTAAATGTACTTAGTAGTTACTTTACACCACTGGTATCAATCCCCTGCCGGAGCGAAGCAGTGTTGTTGGCATCAATCTAGCTTGCTAAATATAAATGATATATTAAAGTAAAAAATAACCTGAATGGGTGTCCGGTCGATGTCCGTTGAAGGAGAACGTGGATCAATCATTAACTGACCGAGTCGCTCATGTTTGATGCGCTGTGGCTCTGGTTTGGGCGTGGAAGACACGGCCAGCGTGCTCTCTCTGGACAGAATGGAGCCCATGGTGGATCTAACTAGTTACCTGGAAATGGATGGAAAATGAGATTGTGAGAGAAATAAGCATCCAGGTCTATGAAAACAAGCCCACAACGCATTGTTGTGAGCTTGTACATTTGCAATTTTCAAACACAATTGCAGTAAAATGTGAAATTTAAAAAAATAGATATCCTAACACAAATGCTCCCTGGGCACAAAACATTTCATGAATAGTTGAGAACCACATGTTTAAATATATATTGTTTTAAATGTGGAAGCAAGCCTAAATAAGCTTTAGAAAAAAGCCCAAAAAACCCCGCAGCCACCAATTTTTAAAAGCAACTTTACAGAAAAACAAGCCCAAAGTCACTTATAATTAGCCTCGGAAACCCATGCTACTTATAATAAGCGGACATTGCAACACTAACAAACTAAACGTTTGGAAACATCTTTAATGCTAACCGTTAGCAAATTCTAAGCAAACGGCCAAGCTGCTCTCCTGCAGTTTGAATGTGCTGCAAAAGTTCTTCACGAAGTTAAACATTTTAAAGAGATGCAGCTAGTTTGCGTTGAATGAGGCACATTACATCCATTTTCCTCCATGTTGATTTAGTTATTATCTAGCAAAAAAAATACTTCTCTTACCTTCAACACGTTGAAAACGGTTTGTCTTTTGTGTATTTGCCCTCGGACGGAGTCAGACTCAAGACGTAGACGACTGCTTAGCTTTCTAGTTTCAAACTTTCTGCCTCACACACAGCAAGAACACAACAACTACGTTTAAATGGCAACCGTGTGCATGTTATTTTCAAACAAACCAATCAGCGTACTCCAGTCACCGCCTCCCCAGCGCAGATTGGTTTACAACACTCCAGTTACCGCCTCCACAGCGCTGATTGGTTTACAACATCCCACACTCAGGAAGTGGGAGAAACATTTAAATGATAACTGTTATAATAAGCGTTATGATAAGCGTTTGAAACAAAACAGCCGGCGGTTTAGCCTATGGGTTTATCACATTATGACAGTGGTTTAAAGTAACTAAGTACATTTACTCAAGTACTGTACTTAAGTACAACTTTGATTTTTTTTATTTTTATTTTTTACCATACTTGAGTATTTCCAAATTTCAATACTTTTACTTCTACTCCACTAAACAACCAAATATTGTACTTTTACTCCATTACAATTATTTGAAAACTTACTAGTTACTTTGCAGATTTCGATTAACATTACATTAACCACTTCACCCCTATACATTTTGTCACATTGCAACTCATTGTGAGCTTGTAGATCTGCCATTTTCAAAGGATTTTTAATTTTATACATTACATAAAAAGTTGTGAAATGGGACATTCAGCATAATGAGTAGCCTACCTTCTACTTTTGGTACTTATAGTACATTTAGAACTTTTTCCACCACTGCATTATGAAATACAATGTTGGAACCACATGATCATAATATGATAAGTGGAGTGGAGAGCTAGAGCTTCCATGGGTTTGTCTTTCAAGGCATATCACACCAAAGGAGGCATTTGTCATGTACCCGTGATACAAATTGGGCTTGCAAAAGTGTATTACCGCCCAAAAATGTATGAAATATCTGATGGACCAATTCAAGGATCAATAAATAAACGTAAATACATACACTAATAGTAGCATATTCATAAACTTTGTTCTGACGTGTAAGGTGCATTTCTTTTCAAGTGAGCTGTGCAAATTTGTTGGTGAAAATGCAGAAATTTGAAAAAAGACATGTGGAATCAGAGCTTTATTGCTGAATATTATATTAAACATTACAATTAGGTTAACTAGTTTTGAAAACAGTAATAGTGCAATAATTATGTTACAATACACAATATGGCAGATAGCATTATTTTACAATGAAGCAAATTGTCTTACAACAAGAAGCATTGAAAAAAGCAAGAGAGCGGAGGAGCCTGGAAAACCTATTACAATGATCATACTATGTCCCAAACTGGATCCTCCACACACAAAATGCCACTAGTAACGGCAACAGCCCTGCTGGTTTTCAGTCCATCATGCCGACTATTATCCGATTATTATTGGGGGGAGAAAGACAAACAAGCAGACAGTTCAGCCCTTCCAACTGGTGGATTGGATACAGTATGTAGTGTGAACCTGGCCCAGCCTTAATCCCACTAACTTTTTAGAACACTATTTATAAAATGAAGAGTTTCATTAACACAGATATCTGGCATTGGAACAATGTGATAACTGTGGTTACAACAGTCATGCTAGCGTCGTGGTAAAATTTACTATGTTATATTCAAAGATATAGCTGACTTAAGACCTGTGCATGCAAAATATGCATTTTAGAGGCAAATATCCATTGTATGATTTCAATTGGCTACTGATTAACCTTTTTGTACGGTATGGATATCTACCATTTTGGAATGAAACCCTTCAAATGTAGTACTCCTAAGCACAGCGGTAATATCGTACCTTGAAAAATCTACAAATGTGTGTAAAGTTTAGAATGGTACTTACCAGCCATCAGTAACAAGGGCTGTGAAAGCAATGAGTTCTATAACAAAACTGTCCCTTTCACAGGTTACTAAATACAATTTCAAGTCACATGGACACTCCAGCATCATCCTTCATCTTTTTTATTTTACAAAAGACTTGAAATCATAATCAATGGACGTTACCTTTCATTAAGCCCATTCTGTTTTGATCCGTTCAGTGCAAGGGGAGGAAATTATAAGAGAAACCTGCAAAACTATTTTGAAATAGACTGGTTATGTTTGTGTGTACAGCCATCACAGTGAGACTTGAGCCCAATTTATACTTTGTCGTACAACCGTGTTGCTCGCCGAACATAACAGATTTCCCACCTTGCGTTTTGTTTCCGATTGATCATCAGTTATTTTTTGTGAACAACATTGGTCGTACAAGAAAGTATAAATTAACCATTACTGCTGCTGGTGGCATCTCTCCAGAGAGAACAATACTCTCGCATTGGATATGAGTCACTTAAAGGGGCATTACACCAGAAAACACTTCATTTAGTCTGCGCATGATCTCACACATATCCTCCAAACTATAAACCGTCTTTGCCAACAGTAAACTCTACAGAAAATCTTACTAGGAGAATAAATTCAGATAAAGTCTGAGAGGAGATACGGTTCAGATGTATGGGTGAACTGTCCCTTCACTGTATGTCAGTATGAGTCCATGATACAGTCCATTTGGTAACACCGGGTACACTTACAGGCATGCTAATCTGATCTTAAACCCATTAAGGCAGACTATAGCAATTATCGCGTACACCCGTTAGCCTGATCATATCGTAACAAAAGTAAGGTCATAATTAGGATGGACATAACCTGGTTAACACACCAAAGATCTTTCACATTCTTCTCTAACCCAGCTATCACATACATCCATGTGAACACAGGCTATTGAGGGAAGTTGACCTTTAGTCAAACTATTACCTTTACCTGATTATTGACAGTAACTGGAGTATTGTATGCACGCAAAGAGACCCAGTGAGAGTACATGATCCATTCCCTCTGTTTATTGGATGATTCAGTGTCCTACTCACTATACCTCCCTCCCTTATTGTCACCTCTTCCAGTTCCATCCACTCCGAGACACCTTGTACGGCACCTCTCTATATCTCTATCCCTGTTCCTCCTGTCCTCCTTACTCACTTCTCCTCCACCTCAGCCAAACACTTTGTTCCTGACAGAAAGCACTCGCATGGTATCAGCCCTCTCCTGGCCCTGGCCTCAGCCCCGCCCATACTTCAATCTGACCCGCCCTCCACCTCCCTCTGGCAGAAGTAAGCCAGCAGCGTATCCAGGTCACGGCGGTCGGCGGCCGTATACAGAGAGCTCTCGCCCATCATGCTCAGGGCCATGCGCAGGGTGGACCAGATGTTGTCTGACATCATGGTTGCCGCGGCACCTCCGGGCCCCCGCGAGGCGCCGTCCCCTGAAGCCTGGCGCTGGAGGGATAAGGCCTCGAGGAAGTGCTCCACAGCCTCCCTGTAGAGAGAGGGGAGGAGAAGGCAGGATGAACAGGGGATGGTAATGCTGTTGGGTTCATTTAATTTGTGCTGACCAAATTTAAGTTTGAATATGCTGGATGATTCAGTTAACAGGCAGCTAGTCACATTCATTTTGTAACCAAATAGAATCAGGTCCAGGAATATGTGTCATGAAAATTTGCTCAGTGACATAATGATGACAATGAATTTATTTGTATAGTGCTTTTCCAAACAAAGTTACAAAGTTAAAAGCAGCATGACATCAACATACGGCAAGAATGAAACCTAAAACAGGTATGTGACCAGAGCCTTAACTGCATGGCATGGCATTGTTTAGACTGTTGAAATTAAAGGGATGTTGAACTTTGGTAGAACCTTGAGTTTTATAAATTAGCTATCTGGCCATGATAATCAAATCCAAATATTGTCAATAATCTTTGTGTGCCTCTGTTCCGTGAGCGAAGAAGATTCATTCTATACCAGATCTGGGATAGAATTTTAACATATGGGTCAGTAATGTAAAGTCAGGTATTCAATTAGCCTAAATACAACCAAAAATGTATAACCTAGTCTGCCCAGCAAATGTGGGTGCAGTGATTCTCTACCTGCTGTGATGTCCTCCGTGCTAGCACTGACAGATTGCAGTGTCTGTGTTCAGTTTTGAATTACTATTTCCCTTTCATCTACTGCCTTTCATCTACTGCGCCACCTTGCTCAGGGGCACAAAAGGCGTACCATAATACTATAGGAAGGCGAGAACAGAACACAGTAGTTCTCCTCTGCCTACAGGCCTGCCGGGCCCTGTTACAGAGGGAATGATATAATGTAACATTCAGAAAAAGTAAGAGTTGACTTGCTGTAGACTTCTTTTTGGTAATGTCTTTTAGTTTTTATCAGGGAGAGTATCAAGTCTAATCAGGTCATAAGGCTCAAGTCCGACTTTATTTCAATTGCGGTGAAAACGTGACAATTTGGTAGTAGTGAATGTTGAAAACCAAGACATTCGAGTGTTTTTCTGAACTACACAACTGTAAAGTTTCTTTACTGCATGTTACACGGTTGTGACGCTATCTCTGTGACAAAATCTGTCTACAGACATATGTAAACACATGCAGTAAAATAAATACGAGAATAAACTAATGACAAGACAAAATATAAGACACAGCGTTTAATAAGGGCATGGCTAAGGGCATACTGTAAGTAAAAGATGACCAGCAATATGTGGACATATGTGGACATAATATGATATACATATATTATATCAAGCCTAGGTAGCTATACAAATCAATGTTCTACCAATGTTCAAGGTCACTTGAAACTACAACATATTCTGGTTGATCTTAAGGGTTATCCCCCTAACAAAACAAACACTATACCTCTCAACATTAACGTGTCTCCCTCACCTGTGTGCTCCTAGGTTGACACAGCTGATTCCTAGGTTGTAGCGACTGCGGATGAACCCTGGCTGCAGTTCCAATGCTCTCCTGTAGGCGGCTACTGCCTCCTCCGAGCGGCTCCCATTGGCCAGTGTGGCACCCAGCTTATTCCACAGAAGGTAGTCCTGACAGTGAAAGGGAAAAGAGAGATAGAATTCAGAAATTGACAGCTTATGTTGTGCATAGGGAAAATTTGACCCAGATGTAGCAAGTGAGTACAGAGCTGCACTCCAACAGCAATAATCCCATAAAGTGTGGCCAGTGAGTGCCATTACAACATTTATATTAACAAAGAAATGTAATTTACAATTTAGGCATTTAGCAGACACTCTTTATCCAGAGTGACTTATAGTAAGCAAGGTAAACACATACATTAAATGTATATAGACAGTGTAGTGCCTCAGTAATCTAGGATCATAGGTTAACCAAGAACTAGCATCAGTCTAAACAGTATAATATCAAAAAATAAATAATCTGTACATTGAAATTATACAAAGTATAGGATGCCAGGTCAACACATGAACATGGTATCTGTCTAAATAACATGCGTTCTCCCCATGAATCAACAACCGAAAATGAGTTAACAAAAAATAATTAAATGTTCCGCCATCTGTGAAGCCTCATTTATTAACTGTGTCCATGGACATGACGATGAATGCAGCCAAACAATTATGGTTTCCTTATGAAGAAGGAGATAGTTAACATTTTCTAATAACTACACTGCTTAACTAAAAAATGTTCAGACAAGCATTTGTCACAATGTTATTTGTGATTCTAATTATGTATATATATACCGTATATGCAATTCAGAGATATTGCCACATTTTCTTTCAATTTTGTGGGGGATGTGTGGATTTGGTCAATAGTCTCAGTGGAAACTATACTCTTTTTTCTTATTTCCATACTTATCCAGACCTGGAAATGACTAAAATCTAATTCCACACTTTTCCAAACTTGTGTAGGAACCCTGTGTAAATACATGTATACTACTTTGAAAGACATTGTTTGTCAGTACGTAGTAGTCAGTAACACTGTAGAAATGCTGTAATACCTCTGGGGATATTCCATCTCTGCTGCCAACAATAGTATTTGGCTGTGCCCCCTTACTACTTTGTTCTGGTACACATAAACACAGTGCAGAATGCCCTTTTTGGGTATTATTAATGCTGCGCGAGACTATTGAGTGTCTAAACAAAAGTACTGTAATTTGGCGGAAGTACTGCCAAGGAAGTTACGTTGAGGCTTGGTCGAAAAAGACAGTTTCTGTGGGAAATACAAATGACAGCAGTCCCGTCCTACAGACATTCTCTGCATTAGGTCGTGACCAGGCTTTTCTCCTCAGAGATGAGAAAAGGCTGGGAACGAGGCTAAGTATTATTGCTGTATTGGGGACCGTTCCAACCTGTGGCGTGACAGAGAGGGCAGCGGTGAAACAGTCCACGGCCTTGTCATACTCTCCACTCAGGTTGAAGAGGACCCCCAAGCCACATTGCAGTTGTGGGTCCACCCGGGCCGGATCAGCATTTGCCGCACTCAGGAACAGAGACTGGACCTCAGTAAACAATGACCTGAGAAAGAACGAGTGAGAGGGATGAAAGGGTTCATGATTTCAACCACTTGAAGCCCCTCTATTCTTAAAGAAACAGACTTGAGTTACAACTGTAGTCGGACCGCTTTGTTCCGTCAACACCAAATCTCTTCACCAAAAATAGCAGATCTACCAGCTCAAAACGCATCGCAACGAGTTGCGTTTTGGCCTTGTAGATCTGCTATCTTTGGCAAATATTACCCCCGGAATAGGCATGCTGGGGTTCATGTGGTTAGAGCTGCAATCTGTAAGTTTCATGTCCTACCCAGGATTTTAACTCAGGTCAATTCTACCACTTCCAAGACAGAAGCACTTCTTGGCCATGGGAGATATGGTGCTTATGAGCTATATGCAGTACTACTTGCCAACCAGTAGGTGTCCTACCTGCCACCTGGTCTACATTTCTCGATGGGAGAGTAGAGAGACCACTTCCAAAACCTGCAGATGTGCTAGTTATTTGTATTAACATAATCTACCATACAGATGGGTTACAATTGTGTTTTATTCAGTTCCTCAGCTTTAAATATTTTTTGGATAATGAAGTCAGTAATAGTTTTTATCAAGTTGAGTATAAATTACAATTTCAACAAAACAGAGTGAGGCTTTTCCAAACATTCTACCAGTATCCATTTGTGTAATTATTATCTAGAATTTGTAGAATACATCCATTTGATAATGAATCTATTGTATCTTGTTTGTTTTTGGTTCTACCACCATGACATTAAAGGAACATTAGGACAAAATAGTTTCTCTTCTATTGTACTCACTCTGGAAGCAGCGATCCAAATCTTTCTCGCTCCTTCTCCCTCTCTCTGGCACCATCCTTCTCCCGTTCACGTTCGCTCTGCTCCAGAACAGAGCGGTATTTGGGATTGTGCCTCAGCCAGTCACGGAGAGTCTCACAGGCCTGCCTGTGCAGTGATTCATTGGTGAAGCTGACAGCCAGCGCCATCAGAGCAGTCAAGTTGTCATTCTTCAGTTCTATACATCTAACGGAGGCAGAGAGACAAGAAAAATGTAAGAATACTCAGACACCCACTTCACACAATATAATAGGCTGCTGTATTCATTAGCCTATGTTTACGATTACCCACATGGGTAAATGCAACTTTATTTATTACAACTGTGATTGATAAGCCATCATGTCTGCAAATAAAAAGAAGCCGTTCATGATGATGAATCCACACCAGAAAGAAAGCTATCTAGATAACTGGTTTTCAAAGTGGGGGCCAATGCACCCAGGGGGGGGCGCCAGGGGGGCGGCAATTTAGGGGAAAATTAAGGGGAAAACATTTTTCTTTTTTAATATTGAATTTAAATTCAAGTTCACATTATTAGATTATTGTGCCAGTTTAACCACTTTCAACCTGGCATCCCTATTTTGTTAAGCCTTAGCTTTTTCAAAAAATCTTAAAATGAGTCAAATAGGAGATCTACAAGCTTGCAGCGCATCATGATGCGATGCGTCGTGAGCTTGGAGATTGGCTATTTTTACTTTTTTCTTTCTTTCCTTAAAGCCATTTAACAATAGGGGGCAGCAGCTATGCTCATTTCGGGGCCTTGGCATGGAAGGTTTTGGGAACCCCCGATCTTGATTGTGCTGCAGATGGTCAATGTGCTGCAGCTGAAAATCATGCCCACTAGAGGGTACAGTATTTGCGGCAATGTAGGCAGCTGTGTTTCTCAACCAGTGGCGACGGGTCCCTAAAATGGGTCACAAGATTTTCTTCTGACAGGGTCATACTGTAGAGAATGGAGACCAACTTAGATAAACATTGGGTTATCTTATCTTACAAACGTTTCGGCTATCCAGCCTTCCGAAAGCTGGATAGCCGAAACGTTTGTCCTTCATTGTAAAGACATGCAGTTAACTCACTCTTTTCCTTCTGAGTGTGACCCATCACTTTTGTAAATGTTATTGGTCTAAGAAGATATCGCAGTCAGAGCGCGGTGGTAACAAGAAGTTTATCAATAGCTTTATTCAAAATGCATTAAGTCTAATTCTCCACATAAAATGCAGTTCTGCTAAATACTTTAAACGCCATCAGTAGGCTTGGATGTCATACTTATGTAAGTGGCTTTTAATGGGTTTCAAGTGTATCACATATTGCATATCGATTTGTCTGTATTCCAGGTGAGGCTAAAGACTTTTTCCTTTATTAAACTTCTTTATACCCATTTTTCGCTTTTTAGCAATTCTGTGTCCATACCTTCGGAGGGCACTGATGGCAGCAAATTCTTGCTCATTCTCTGCTTGACAGGTTCCCAGATATTGCCATGCCTGAAATCCAATAAAAAGAGAAGAACGTCAGCACACGATTGATTGTTCTGAGACATGCCATAAAATTTCACACAACGCTGATGAAGGCTTAACGCCGAAACGTGTACGTTGCTGTCTGCTCTGCAGCATACTACCATGCTTAAAATATATATATATAAATAAAAGTGCCTTAAAAGGACTGTTCCGTGAGTGCTGGTATTCTCTTACTGAGATTTATTGTAAAGTTACTTTTCCCGACCGTGCACCCGGTAAGAAAGTTTAGCATTGTTGAAAAGAGTTGGAGTTGTGCTCGCACCCTTTATTTGAAGATGCCATAAAATATGACACAAACGAGAAGGTTTTGTTTCTGTGTATTTCGATTCATTTTCGATTTGAGCATATAGCAACATAAGTTTTTCAGAACAGTGGTTCTCAACGATAGCAGATATACAAGCTCAAACTTTTACATCTGCTATTTTTGGAGAAAAAAAAAAAAATCTTGAAAGCATTTGAAAAAATAGAAAACATTTAAAAAATATATTTTAACACAAATCTTCTCTTCTGGGGGTCCCTGACAAAAATATTTACAGATGGTGGTCCACAGCCAAATACTGTACATTTGGTGGTCCTTGGCACTAAGAAGTTTGAGAACTACTGATTTAGAAGGCATTAGTAGAATCGGCCTCAGGTCTTAATGGGTTAAAGCAGTCAGCAATCCGATAAAAGCCATTCTTACTATGGGAGAGAATACCAAGCCAAAGTTCACAGATAGATCTGTCAGCTTAAAGCTATATGTTAAAGCTATAGGAAACTTAAAATGCATGGAGTTTGACGTGACATTTGCTCCTATGCAAAGAGAGGAGAGCATGTAGCATGAAGTAAACCAAAGCCCAAAGTGTCTCACCAGCTGGTTTTCTGGTTCTTTCTGTACGGCACTCTCAAAGAGCCTCACGGCACCAGGGATGTCCCCTTCCTCCATCCTTTTAAGGCCCTCCGCCAGGGGATCTTGGTGGGACAGGTAAGGGTTGTCCTCTTCAAACTGGTACCCCTGGAACAAATACAAGAGACATGGAGCTGATTCATTTTTAAATTGGTCTATCATAGTCAGTCACTACTTGAATATAGTTTTAGTTTAGTTTAGTTATAGGGTTAGTTCATTTCATATTCCATTAAATGTCTTTTCATTATTATTAAATGCATCAACTGCTTGACTGGAGCTGTGGTTTCAGGGCGCTACATAGTGCCAAAGGCGTTCACTGAATGAAGGAAGATAACAGAAAAGAATGAGTGCAAATGACCAAAATGCAAGTCTTACTGGTTGTAGGTAACAATTTGCTGATACTGACATTACATATTAATTATGAGCCTTATATCTATCTTTTTCAAGACATCTATATCCTAGCCTATATTGGGTGATCATGTCCTCATGGAAAGCAAATCCCCCCCTTTTTTTGAACAATAAAGCCTTAAACTTGAACTGTGACCGATAGAGTACTGTGTGAAATCAGAGATGTGATCATGCACGCACATACTGTACCACCTAGCCTGGCGTAGCCGACTATATCACTGCGTGGATATGAGTCTGGTGCTTCCATGAGGAAGTTTTTTTTCCCAAGGGACGGGATCAAAACAATGGCCCTCGACGCAATTGGTTAGCCCTACAACCAACTACCAATTACAGTCTCCCATATTCGAATACTGGGCCCTGATTGGTTACACACGTCTTCTGGAGCAGGAAATGAATTCTCTAAGGAGCGGTGCCAGACCCAAATCGCAGAGTGCATTTTTTTTTGCACTCGCAGATTCGTCTGGTCCCAGGCTATGTACCACCACCACCACCACCACACACACACAAACTCTGAGCAGAATATTCAATACATCCACCTGTTTGGCAGTGATGATAGGTACTGTACCTTGTCATAGGAAGTGGTGAGTAGCTGGTCAAAGTCAGACAGCCAGGGGTGACTCTCTGCGTCTCTCTTGGCCATCTCCTCCCATTCCTGCTGTAGCTTCTCCCAGAAGTCCACGTCACTCTGGATCAAACACACACAAATGTCACTTTGATCATATAACCCAATTAATTTCCAATATTGTTTTCTTTTATGGTGTGGTCGACTTGTGTGGTGACGATCTACTGTAAGTCTCATTTGGCCAAATCGCAACATCGATCTTTATAAATACTTCACCTATAAGTATAAAAGTGTGGTGAGGGGACAGACATACACTACAGTAGCTAATCATATATATATGCATTTAAAACTCAACCTAATATAAGCATTGTTTGAATTTGCATTGGGGTTTAGTCTCACCTCCACTGCAGCTTTGGCCTGTTGGAAGTCTGGTCCTGAAGTGGCAAACTCGTCTACCCAGGCCTCAGCTGACTCCTCTGACACCTTGACGGGAAAAACATAGAGCTGCACTATTATGGCTAAAATTACATACCCGTTACTTGCTTGATATTAATTGCGTTATTACGTTAATATGAATGAGCTATTCTTAAATATAATTAGTCTAAATGATTTATGCAACAAAATGATTCTGTTGGCTTTCTTTGGTTGTTGCCGTTTTTGTCAGTGAGCATTTTAAGAGAAACAAATCCCTACAAAATATAAATGATGTAAAATAATTATTAAAACATAATTAGCAATTATACACAGTGTTACTGGTGTCCAGTATGCGTCAACAGCATAATAGGCTGAGTTTCAGAATGGAAAACAAGCAAAGAAATAGATGGAAAAAGGATGGAGGGGAAGGAAAGAGAAGCCAAACAAACAGAACCACACCCTTTCTCCCACTCTTTCATGTATTCCCTAAAATCAATCTTAACATCTTTACTCATATCCCATTCTATTATTAACCCTAAGCTTCCAATCTGACACTTTCTTTTTTTTTTGATAATATGTACAATACATTTATAAACAGCAGCAAACTTCACAGCAGCTGACTGCATCTCAGAAAATAATACAGTACATTACCACACAGATTGCCAGAAGATGTGCCCAGAAGTACTGGGCACAATAGAGGTTACAGTAATAAGCTGTAATTAGAAGCCACAACAAAACCCTGCACTTAAAAAAAGTATCTTACAATCGTGACCCCGACATCGAGTTCAAATGCCACACCCCTTGGCACTGCCATGGAACTGCCACAAGGCTGACTATGACATCGTCATGACACCAGTGGTGGTCCTACCTGCCCGAAGACTTTGGCCCACCGCTCAGCCTGTTTAGCCTTAGCTTTTTCAACAGTCGAACACCTCTGCTGGCTTTCCAAGGGAAGACTCCCTCCCCCAGTCTCCTCCAGGAACTAGGAGGGTTAAGCGGGACGGGGTGAAGGGTGGGTGGGTTGGCAGCAGAGGAGCAAGGGGCGAGGTTTTAAGGAAGCGAGTGGAGTGATTGGTGAAGGGTTCATTGGAAGGGGAAGGAGTTGTTGCAATCCGGAGTAGATGGATGGCAGGTGTTAATTGAGGGAACAGGAAGCCGAGAGTTCAAAGGCAAACGGGAAGCGGGGGGGATTAGATGTCACAGTTAGAGGACAGCACTAGGTGCATAAAAAGCCACAGCTATGAACAGAGTCTCAGCAGAAACAGTATTGGGAGTCAATTCAGTGAATTCAATGCGATTGCTGTGCTGTGGGAAATGGTCTTCCTCAATATAATTTCAGAATTTTCACAATTTATTGAAAAGATAGCCCTTTGAGATGTAACATCTCATTTGTGAGGGAGTCCTAAATGGGAAAAGTGTAGATTAGGTGATTCATCCTGATCCTAGTTATGTCATGAGGAATAAGGGCATCTAGGAGGCATATGAAATATTAATATTGTGAATATATAAAAGGACAAGATTTCATATTCACAAGAATCCATTCTTCACTGGATAATCTCTGTCTGCAATGTGCAGCTGTAAGGAAGGTCATATTACAAGCTAGCGGTTGCTTTTGTGGTTATATTACACAGCATCAGACACTGGGGCAGTGAGTCACTAGGCGTATATTAGTGGCATCGGTGGTGGGAAAGTGAAACCAGATTGAATCCACAGCAGTGAATTCCCATTTGCAGCTATCCCATGCTCAGTGGTAAGTGGTTAGTACCATTCCAAATCACTGGGATGTTGTAATCCATTTCAGTGGTCTTTACTTGTCATATTGATTCATGTATTTCTTTCATTATGAGATTGTATAAGTTGTTTTTATGTTTATGTTTATATTATTTCATAAATGTTTTGCTCAGTTTACTCCTGTTTTTGCAATTGATTTTCTTATAGGGAGGGACACTCTATTTTATTCAGGCATTTCCAGAGCCTTTGAGAGTTCTCGAGACATACTGTAGAAGTTGCTGCAAAGTGTTATGTCAGAATTTTCCCTGTCCTCTTCAATAATAAATGGCCACTTTATTGACTTTTTACCTGAATCCTGTCATAGTATTGTGTTTCTCTGTTGCGTCATGTCTGTCTTTCTGTGTCTGTCTGCACAGTATCTGTTCTAGTGCCTGTTTTTTAGCTATCTTTTAATGTATTAAAAACTAGGGGTGTGGGAATACACTTGAATACGAATCGCAATTATTATTTTTTTCTTTTTAATACATATATTTTTTATCTTGGATTTACCTTTGTGTGTTTACATTATTATCAGTTGATAAAACCATTACAATTATAAAATACAATTATAAAAGCTACGTAAATGTACTCTGCTCTCATGCCAGCAGACTGGAGTAGACCCTGAAATCCTATGTTTTGAATCGAGAATCGTTTTGAATCGAAAAAGTCGTTTTTGAATCGAGAATCCTTTGTTTTGAAAAAAATCAGAAAAAAACGGAATCGTGACCCCAAGAAGCTGACGATTCACAGCCCAATTAAAAACATATTGTTATTAAGAATATGTTCATTTACTCATATCTTCCTTGTAGTATTAACCACTTAAACCCCACATAATTCTTTGACCGTTGTCCTCCAGGTGTCTGTATTTGGTCCCCTCCCTTTTTCCCCTCTACCAAATATCTTCGCCGGAAATAGCTAATCTACAAGCTCACAGTGTGCTTATATATCAGCTATCTTCGCTGAACGTTCGCCTATTTTTGCCCGAATGCTCGCCTAATGTGACATGCTCAGAATAGGGCACTAGGGTTCACGTGGTTAATTGGCTTGTCGCCCATGCTTGTTGGGAAGGTGTCTCGTACCTGGTTGAGGTTGGACACCCAGTTCTGAGCCTCCGTGGCCTGAGCTTTATCTGTGAGCTGTTTGTCTGCTCTGTTTTCCACTGTCACACTGCCCTCGCCAATCTGCCTAATGAACCGCAGGAACTACACAACAGCGGGGGGGGAAAAATAAATAAATACAAAAACAAACAAAAGAATAATGACAATAACACAATGGCCATTACTATCACCAGGGGACATTTACACTGAGGTCATTAACATAACATAACACGTACACTAAAGTACACAAAGTTAATAAGGTAGCGAGGCGCGTCTTTGATGTGTAATGGATATCAAATTACCAAAGAGGACTGCCAGAGATGGAAACCTCAAGGAAATGCAGCCAACTTACTATATGAACATTAAAGTGCACTCTCACAGCACTCCTCAAAACAGACAAGACTGGGGGGATGGGTATGGTGATAAATAAGTCAAAATGTTTTAAGAATGGTACGACACATTGATATGTTAGAGGGAGTCGAGTACACACAAACACACAGCTCACCTCGGTGTTCTGTAACTTGGGGTCATCAACCTTTGACACAAGTTCATTGGCCGTTTGCTTCAACTCGTCTCCTGGCTGATACTCTTTAGTCCTATCAGATCAACGGAAGACAGAGTTATTCATAAACCAAAGTCATATAAGGATGCCACCAACAGAAATACTTCTCTTCTGTTGCAGTGGAGGAGGTGGGCACTCCTTCACAGAAATAAGCTCTTACTGTGATGCTAATACCCAATACATACATACGGTACTTCACACAGCAGAAAACAGTGAGGTGGGGTCTATGGTCCTGGGGTGCCAGTTTCAGCTGTGCTCAAAGGCCAGAGAAAAGAAGTATGTATTCAGAAAGTGATTTGAAAGTGTTTATAGACTGAGAGGCTCTAATGTTAAGCGGCAGGCTATTCCTCGGGGCAGCCGCAGCAAAGGCTCGATTACCTTTGGTCTTTAACCTGGTCATGGGCACAACCAGCAGCAGCTGGTCGGCCGACCTTAGAGCTCTAGATGGAGTGTAGTCTTGAAGAAGATCTGCGAGGAAAGGCCCATTTCTAGCTTTAAAAACAAACATTAAAAGCTTAAAATCGATTCTAAAGCGGACCGGAATCCAATGAAGGGAGGCCAGGACAGTAAGTAATGTGATCCCGCTTCTTTTTTACCAGTGAGGAGGCGGGCAGTGGCGTTCTGGATGGGCTGCAAATGCCTGAGCAGCAGTAACGTTTCGGCCTAGTCGGCCTTCATCACTGCATGAATGCAGTATTAGTGTCATGTTATATACACAGTATATAGGACATTGTAGTGGCTGACTTCTCTTCTGTTATGTGTGTAAGATGGAGCTGATACAAACGATTCAGCTTAAATAGGTTCTAAAATATCCATTAAGTGCACCATTATGCATGCAAGTGAATACTTCATCGCATCACAATCTGTGCTTTCAGTGGAAATGAAATGTCACGACCTTGCAAAAAAAACAGACATTTGAGCGTCAGCATTTCAAGCACTTGCGTTCATTTCCTATTCATTGAGTATCATGATGGAGCTCCTCTGTGGCTGTGTGACCGGCGGTGATTAGCGCTGTCAGATAAGACCATCGCATCTGCAGACACAGAACAGCGCCTCGACAAAAGCATCAATTCAACGAGAGCATGCTTAAGGTCTCAAGAGCTTTTTCTGCCAGTGCATGCTCCATCTCAATTCTTCTCTTCCTTTCAGTCCTCTCTCCTGCACCCACACGTCTATGGCCTTCTCTCTCTTTGCAGTCATACCAGATAAAGATTCTGCTTCACATCTCTTGGCCTGTTCCCATGGCTCCCTCTCTGTGGTTATGCCGGATGGACTTGTTTTGTTTTCTTTAGTGTTTACTTATTCACTGATGGATTTTATGGTGTGTTTATAAATGTGTCTTCCCTACCAAATGTCTCAGTTGACTGCAAGATGGTGCAGAGTATGGGCAAAGCAAAAGCAAAAGCCTCTTTCACCTCAGACGGCTGAAGGAATTTGGCATGGGGCCCAAGATCCTATGGGCCTTCTACAGAGGCACAACCGAGAGCATCCTGGACTGCATCACCACTTGGCATGTGTGACATGTGACAGCCCAGAGCATCAGATTATTAGATTATTAAAGAGCCAGCCACTGTCTGGCAAGCTGTATTGCAGCCTCAAGGCCTACGACCAGCAGGTTTCAGGGAAGATTTCTACACCAGGCAAACAGGCTTATGAATAATGGACACTAAACTATTTGTGCCTGTCTGCCTGTTACACGCACGAGAGAGAGAGAGAGAGAGAGAGAGGGAACCAATGCACACAGCACCATACCTATTAGTTCATATGGCATTAAAGTACAGAATATTGAATCTCACCACTCATGGTCCTTTTCTCCCAGGTCTCCCAGCCACAGCTTCTCCTCTGATTGCTCCAGATACTCCTCTGCCCAGCGCCCAGGATCTAAGAACACAGAAAGACACCCGCGTATCCCACCTCGTCAAAAGCTAGGGCCAATTTGATACGTGTGGAGCACTTATACCATCACATTTCCATTCCAAAATTGCATGAAAAATGTATGCCGTCTTTAAACCAGGCCTAGCTGGTTGAAGTGAGTGTGCAATCTTCCCCCAGGGGATAGATCGTGCTTAAAATAAATTATATTGAAATAACTTACACACACACAGTGTGTGTGTGTGTGTGTGTGTGTGTGTGTGTGTGTGTGTGTGTGTGTGTGTGTGTGTGTGTGTGTGTGTGTGTGTGTGTGTGTGTGTGTGTGTGTGTGTGTGTGTGTGTGTGTGTGTGTGTGTGTGGGAGAGAGAGAGAATCTGAGAAACAGGATGAAAAATGAAAAGAGAGGAAGACAAAGCGGCAATGAAAGACAGTGAACAGAAAGAGATGATCATCTCCCGTATGCAACCCAAAGCTACCTGCAGCCTCAGCGATAAACTCCCTTGTCCAGTCTGCGTCGGCTGTGTCACCAAGCCCGGTCAGACCCGTCGAGGAGGCAGAGTCAGCACCTGATACGAACTCAGCCGTCCAGTCGCCAGACAGAGCCAACGCTGCCACACCTGGAGCTGTTAGTTAGATAGAATGAGACAATGCCATAAGACACCAACATTCAAAGGTCAAAATCAAACCTAAACTTTCAGAATATCACAGAATAATACACAATGTTCATCCTATGGCTTAGATTAGATAGATAAGGGGTCTTCAACCTTTTCAGGCCAAGGACCCCCTAGCTGAGAGAGAGATGAAGCAGGGACCCCCTCTATATTGTATAAAATTGTGTTTCAGATTTTTTTTTTTTTTTTTACTAAGTCTGCCCTTTTTTCCCTCTACACCTATAGCCTATTTGCCAAAAATAGCCGATTTACAAGCTCTCAACGCCTCGCAGCGCGAGGCGTTGAGAGCTTGTAGATCTGCTATTTTTGGCTGAAGTTCTCCTCAGAAAAGGGGATGCTAGGGTGCAAGTGGTTAAGGTAAAGAAAAAATATTTCACACAAAGATTTGGCGGACCCCCTGTAGTAGCTCTGAGGACCCCCTAGGGTTGTTGAAGACCCCTGAGATAGATAGTTTTAAAAAATCCATTGTGGTCCACCTTTGTGGATTAGGCGGAACAAAATCATATGAACTTCCCCTGGTTGAGTTGAGTACCTGTGAGCATCCCTCACTCTGGGAAGGTAATTAAGCAAGTATTTCGGAACAGAAGCATCTAGGATCCTGAAGACCAGACACAGTGAGAGGTGAGATACTCTCTCCTCCACTCTTAGCCATACCAGGCTACTGAAGTGGGCGGAGGTAAGATGAGACCTGGGGTTCAATTTTAGAAGTAACCTCACAAGCTTATTTTGGGAGGTCTGCAACTTTGTCTACAGTGACCTGAGATACCCTTGTACCATGAGGTACATGCATAGTCAAAGTGACACTGAATGAGAGCACCGACCAATGTCATCATTGCACTGCTGTTGACATATGGAGATTGATTGATTGATATCTTTGTTGATCATGGAAAAAACATATGCCATAATAATATACACCTGACCCACCATCATCAACAGGATAACACAAAAACGCTGACAGCTTGTTTCCATTGTGGTCCTTGGTATGAGATGTGTATGAAGTCATGTATTGTGGTGAGTGCATGAATGTGTTAAGTGCAGATGATGACTCCAGTTACTAAGCGATTGTGAATTGCCAACGGATTTAAATGATATGAGAAATCAAATTGTGGAAATTAAATATATATATATATAAAAGTAAATGCACAATCAATTTTGCAGCTCTAATGAGTCCTTTATGAGCTTATCAGATTAAATAACAATCAGAGCTGAGGAGGGTAAAGTCCCAATCAGTGAGACAAATCCCCATCATCAAAAATAAAACAAATTCCAGTGCAGAAATGTTTTTTCTCTCACTCAGCTCTTGACAGAAGTACTAACATTACGGACAAAGAAAACTGTATGTGGTGTGCCGGTGGCCTAGTGGTTAAGGTGCATACCACATATAGGTTCTAATGTAACCTGACAGTGAGTCGCAAATTCGATTCGCGAGCCCTTTGCTGCAAGTCACTCCCTGTCTCTCTCTCTCTGTTTCCTGTCTATCTAAGCCCTGAAAATATCTTTTTTATTTTTACTGTATGTGCTGTATTTTGTTAGCCCCCCCCCCCCCCCAAAGAAAAGAAAAAAGAAAAAAAGAAGACTGCATCCAGAGTCTGGGAAGGTTCCTTTGACCTTGTCAGCATATTACACAGATAATGAATGGGTTGTGTAGGGTGCTATGCTGGTTGGATATATCCCCATCTTGAAACTAACAAATCACAACTCTCTGATTCTGTACCAAGCAGTTGGTGTCATCCCCTAGTATTTTAGGGAATGTAATAGCTTTGTTTATGTTGGTAATGTTGGTAAAACATTTCCAAACATTTATGATTTATGATGGGGTTAGAAAGCATCCAGATAACATACCTTCCATCTAAAATCAACCTCTTTAACCACTTGAACCCTAGCTTAGGGCAGAAATAGTTGAGGGAAATGTATGGAAAAGAAGGAATGATGAAATCAAAGAGAAACCACATCAGGTTTTACAGCCTCAGGCAATACAGTAAAATACATAAGTGAACCTCTCTGTGGAGCCTGTCTGTAGTTCTGCTGGTCGATCTGCTGCATCTCCTCTAGGAGCTGGCCCATGTCAAAGGTGTGTGGGGGCCGTGCAGGGGCCTGCAGGAACTCATTCACCAACTGAAAAGAGACAACGCAAACCCGCCATAAAACAAGCTAGATGGATATTGATGGAGCTCAACATCTCTTGCAGCGGTAGTCACACTTTTGTTATTCCACAGAAATAATTCCATCTGAATACATTGTCACAAAGAACAAACAACACACACATATACACAGACTGTGCAATGAACACTAACCTCTTCTTCAGTTGCTATTTCAATGGGTGTGGGGGCATGCTTAAGGAAAAGAGAGGAAAAAAGGTAATATTAGGACCAGACAATCTTTATTATCAATGAGCAAATTTCATAGATCAACAATTATCAGTTTAATAAGTCTGTTCATCAATTTCAATAGCATATGAAGAACAAGGCTATAATCAGATACATTCTGTATTCCATATTATGTTAATGAATGCATTCCAATTACTTACTGTGGGTGTGGACCGGTGCCTCCATGCCCCTCCCTCCTGGGTCATGTGACCGGTCAACTTCATGAGGGGATTGGCTCCCCCACATTCTGCCTCCACCAACTCCCGCATCGCCATGGCAACACCAGGAAGAGGCAAACCCCAATCAGGCCACCTTACAGCTGAGGAGGAAATGGACAAAGGCTTTAGTTTTGTTTTGGTTGAAGAAGACCAGATTGAACCATCTAAAGTAAACAAACAAATGTTATGTTACATCTAAAAAATGTTAAGGATATCATTGATGTAATCATAAATGAATTAGCACCAAGTCATTCATATTAGTCACAGTCTGAGATAGCAGTAGGAACAGCTGAAAAGGAAAGCAATTCAAGACCAGCCCTGCAGATAACATGTCCATCACTTTGTTTCTGAAGTGGAATGTGGGAACGCAACGCTGAACTCAACTGCAGACACAGTCATCTCTGCACCAATGACTATATTTTGTTAACACTCAGTTTGGCAAATCACACGCTCTCAAGAAAAGGTTTTATGTCTACTCCCTTGAAAAGAATTGGAAAACCAAAACATCACCACTAGAGAATGTTTACCCCTTCTCACTCACTGGCATAAACAAGAGTCAACAAGAGCCATAATCAGAGCTGTAGAATGCTGCTGAGAGATATGGTGGTCTATTTAAGGCTGACAGGCCGAGCAAAGCAAACTCTCCCCTGCAGTGCCATAACCATTATGCCCCTGGCCTGGCTGACATGTCACACACAACCAACTCCACGCTGCCATAACTTGTGTGTTCCTCACCATTTCGAAGCTTAGGCTGGCACAGCTAGAAAACTAGAATTAGGATCCGATATCCATTGGTTCATCAGTTTGTATCCATGTGATCAGGATAGGGCAGAACACAGGGCAGAACCTTAGATACAGTACACTAGGGGTGCAACAATGAATCGAACTGATAGACTTAATAGATTCAAAACAATTGGCAATAATCGAGAATTTAATAAAATAGATTAATTATCTATCCCAATTTTTGACATGTCATAATAGGCAAAACGTTTTTTTTAAATGTAACAAATTAAGAAAATACTGAAAATAGCAGATCTACAAGCTCACAATGCATCGTAATACAAAGCTTTGTGAGTGTGTGTGTGTGCTTTGCTATTTTCAGTATTTTTGCAGGACACCATTGTGCCACAAAGTATGAAATACGGCTTAATTGGTTAAACGATTTGTCGATATATAAAAAAATATATATTTTTTTTTAAACCAGCTTAACTCAATTAATCAAAAAGGTAATCAATAAAATAATCACAAAGAAAGTAATCTATAGTTGCAGGCAGACCTACGGTACATACACATGCAGTACTGTATAACCCCCCCACTCACCCATACACACACACACACAACTATTATTATGTCAACATACAAATAATGTATACTACAAAAATGCTGAGTTTGGCACTTCCCTCGTTAGTTCACTCACCTGGTGGTTTAGTAGTTGATGATCAACTCTATGAGAGGTGGCATGCAGTTAATCTACAGAGGGTGAACGCTACTGTTCACACAGCCGACCTTCAGTGCATACTGTCTGTATATCTAGGACAGCAGACACAATAACAGCTCTGCCTCGCTACCCTCTCTGTGCTCGAAAGTGATGACAATTTCCATAAAGCAGAAACCTAAGCTCCTGTCATTGACCCGCACTGTACACGCTTAGTGGCAATAGACTATAATACAAAAAAATAAAAACACTCTAGCCAATTATGAGGCGTTTCATTTTACAGGTGGTCAGTGATCAGACTGTTTTTTTTTCACACTCTTTGTCTAGGGTAGCCCTAGAATGGCTGTGATATTACCTTGTTTTTAACTTGTTTTAATCTTGTTTATATTGTGTTCCATTGTACAGCACTTTGTAATATTGTTTGGAAAGGTGCTTTATAAATAAAATGTACTTAGTTACATACATTTTGTGAAATGTATGTAATATCACAGCCATTCTAGGGATATGTCTAAGGATGGTCTATAGATTTAGATAAGCTTTTTTTCATTTAAACCAACAGCTGCTGTAGGATTATGTAATATGCGTATATTATGTACACACAAAGAGGATTAGACAAATATTATATATTAATACACACTACTGCAGTTAATGTAGACAATGACACTTGCCTCACCTACTGTACGCCCCAACCTATCCAACACACTGCCAATGGTAAAAGGTGGTATAAAGTGTGTGTGTGTGTGTGTGTGTGTGTGTGTGTGTGTGTGTGTGTGTGTGTGTGTGTGTACTATTTGTCTGTCCAACATGTCCCAAGAAGTATGTTACAATTTTAGTCAACTAAATCAATCATATACTAATTAAGACAATCATTCATGCATCATCATAGGCAGGCCTAAGCTTAGCTACGTGTCGGGCTCTGTCTGACAGGTTGTCGGAAACCCAGCCTTTTTTTTAGGTTGTGACTGACTGCTGTCAGAAAGTAGAATATTAAAGTGACTGACGAGGGGACAACCCTATGGGGACAAGAAAGAAGAAGACTGAACATACAGACAGCTTAGCCTTGGATCAAGACTATCATAGGTGTATTTGATCGATTTTGAATTTTTTTATATGTATACAAATGTCAAAATCGATAAAATACACCTATGATAGTCTTGATCCAAGGCTACAGACAGCTATTGCTTTGCCCCAGGTCTGGAAAACAACTACAGCGTTAGCTTTGCTGCAAGTGTTGTTGACAGAGTGGACAGGGTTATCAACTTACGCCTATGTTCTTAGGTAATAACACACTGTTAAACTTCACAAGATAGCAAAGTAAAAATGGAAGCGAATTCACATGAGACACGACAAAGGTGCTCTTCCAGACAGCACCATGTATGTATGGTAGAGAGAGCTAACTGTTAGCTATGCTAACTGTACTGCATTCTTCTATGTAATGTAGCAGAAGCATGATGTTCATCTCACCACCTACCTCTCCTGAGGTCTTCTTCTCCTCTTTGTCTGCTTTAATGCTCGTATTATTCAGAGGCAAAGTTGTCACAACCGCCAAAGTGTCGGACTTCCAAGAAAAACACACTTCTAAAGCTATCTCCCTGTGTATTTTTTAGCAGCGTGTCTCTTTATTTACCTCCTTCCCCCATGACCCACTAAAAATCACCGAATACTCGTTCTGAAGCGTACAATGGGTTTCCTATTCTCAGACGGGGTTTACGTAGGAAAAGCATCGCGCTTGTTGCATTTATGGGTGTTATACGTGAATCGGTGACCTATCGAATACTAATTCCCAGAGGTCGCAGTTGTTCGACATCGTCACATTCGCGCTTCACTGGAAGGTACCTTGGTGACAAAACTAAAAGAAACAGCAATTTGAACTTGGTGACAAATGTTCCATTCAGACCAGGCTGCAAAAGCCTAACCATGCTTATTGGTTTCTGACAAATGAATCTAAAATAACAATTCTAGTCTATCTAAAAGAAAATTGAATAGTTGATGGGGTACATGTAAAGCATCTTCTCTATCGATCACACCAACAGCGCCCACTGGAGTCACACTATTTGATAGGTTATGAAGTTCTGTGTAACACCTGACAGCAAGAACGGAGCGAAATCTTAATCTAATCCATATACTGTAGGTACACTAATATCATTATATATAAAGTAGCTGGTTTGTAACGATGTAACCACTGTACACAAAACGACTCACTAGTGACCATAATCAACACAACTAAAGTAACCTTGAAAATTATGTAGAGACAAACAGGACTTCAGATGTTGGGCAATAATGCAAAGTCCAAGTGACCGTTTAGTTTGTCATTGATGTAGAGACACTATCTATTCTAAACACGTTGACAACAATGTTTTTCATTACATGTTATTGCTCGCTCGCTCTCTCAGAGAGAGAGAGAGGACCAGGGAGAAGGGGAGAGGGAAGGAAAAGAACAAATTGGGGGAAAGAGAGGAGCAGAAAGTGTCAGGAAAAGAGAGAAAAGGAGAGAGAGAGAGAGAGAGAGAGAAGGAGTTTGTTCAGTAACAGGGGTCCCCCCAATCCCCAGCTCTCCTGGTTTTTAGTAAACAGAATACATTTTCAGATATAGGAATGTTGAAACGTCATCTAATCAGGAGAAAGAACTCACTTTGAAGTGATTAAAAAAAGAAATGACAAGACAAAGTTGGAATTGGAACAATACACTCTTTCTGTTAACAGGGAGAACCCTGTTAGTGAACAAACACTCTATAGCAATGATTTATATCAGATAATAGAACCGCTTAACCAAAATCTATTTGTTTTTACCAAAAAATATCACTTACAGCGCCTTTAAGAGTGGTATCAATTCTAACAAGAAATTGCTCTGCCTCAGGACGTCATATAGTGTTTTTATTATGAATTTTGTAATGTTTTCTGACAGTTTTCAATAACAATCAGCCATCATAATCCATGTTATCATTGTAATCAATAATTACAGTCAATGTTCCAATAGTAACATAGTAATAATATAAGTTATTAATGCAATGTTCTGATCCATTCTTAACATCACACTTAAAAACGACAGGCTTTTTATTTACTGACAGGTTTAGCACTGCACACTGATAGGCTACACAGACAGACAGCAAGAGACACGGAGGAAGAGTGAGGGAGGGGTGAAGGAAGGAAGGGACAAGGGAGTAAGGAAGAGAGGAGAAGAGGGAGGAAGGAAAAGTGCGGAGAAGCACACAGTTGTACATTCATTTAAAAAAAACGTTATGGAAGGGACGGAATGTAAAAGTAAAAATCAAGTTCTGAACATGAGAGAATCGTGGAGTGTAAAGCCTATAGTTCATACTTCGTCGTATACTTCGCTGAAAATAGTTGCTTTTCAACACCATCATACAACAAAGTATAGGCCTACACTAGGCTTAAGAAGAGAAGTGACAAAGAACCTAGCTTTCACAACAAATGTGCCCTCCTTTTTTTTCTTTTTCTTTTTTTTTTACTGCGATTCAGATATTGACAAGTTTTTGAATTACAACAATAAAACACACAAATTAATAGACATCATCAAGCCGGGCATTATCATCCTTATTACTACTACTATTATTATCATTACGTATTCTGATGCTGAACTGTAGATGGGATTTACTCCAATAAAAAGAAACACTATTACTAAACCATAAGGTGTGTAAATTAATATATATTCCCTCTCGAATTGTGCAGAAAAAGAGGAAGTGTAGCTTCAATAATAATAGTAATAATAATATTATCATCATATTTATAATATTCATCATTGTATGTACAGAAAAAATCATTACAATCAATACAATCAAAACTGCCCAAGCTGAGCTGACATTCTGAAGACAGCAGGGGTAGCGTTGTGGTGTGTGTGTGTGTGTGTGTGTGTGTGTGTGTGTGTGTGTGTGTGTGTGTGTGTGTGTGTGTGTGTGTGTGTGTGTGTGTGTGTGTGTGTGTGTACACAGTTTGTGTGTGTGTGAATGTGGGTTGTGTGTCCTCTTATTTACTTGTGTTGCGTTGTGGTACAATAAGAGGAATGTGCACTGAGTGGAACTGGAACAGTGTGGTGTGAATCATTTAGACGAGAGGTTCTAAATTCTGGATGCTGGTGAACCAAAGTACTGCTAGTTTCCATTCTAGATTTAATCTAATCAGATCTGAATGCAGTGAACTACCTGATAGAATAGAAACTGAGCAGTAATGTGGGTCCTTAGGACCAGAGATGAGAACCGTTGATTTAGTCACATTCTTGGGGTCATTGTGGTGTGTTTGTGTGTGTCTCCGTGTGTGTGTGTGTGTGTGTGTGTGTGTGTGTGTGTGTGTGGAGTGGGAGAAGAAGGAGAAGGATATGCGGGGGGGGGGGGGGGGGGATAATTGTTAACGCTATGTCATTAATCTGAGCCTTCACACAGGTCAAGGTCAAGTTCAGGTCAAGACATGGCCCAGAATCACACTATCGCAGTACCTAAGGATACGATCAATTCACCGCACAGGACAGACAGCATTATCATTTAGGTTTCAGCTAATGTGCATTGTTTTAAGCACAAATGCATGGTTTCCACCTACAACCTCATATTCTGTGACGTTAATGGAAAGGCACAGATTATGCGCTGCAATGTAATGCTAAAATCTTTAATTTGAGAAAAATGAGTTGTTTGCTTGCTGAAGTTCTCAAAGATTTTCATCGTACCAAATGACAAAAAAATAGATAGTACTGGCTGGCATTTATTTCTCCTCCTGGCGTGTTGACAGTTTTAGGGTGTCACAGTTCAAACCAGTGTACTGTACATACATACTGTATTCTCTAACTGTTATTTATTTTGTATAAGGAAGCTAGTGTTTCTGACCTCATAATGGTCACATGACCAGTAACCGCTGACCTCTTTCGACGTTCACTCTGGGGGGATCACTGCAATAGAGGAATGTATCTAGTGATTCTCAACCTTTTTGATTTCAAGGACCCCCAGTCTGATATGCATTAGGCCACGGACCCCAATCTAATCTACGTACACTGTAAAATTGTACGTAAAAGTAAATGTAACTCTGAGAGTGTACAAATGGAACCAAATTGACAATTTGGAACCCCCTTAAGGACCCCTGGGGGTCCCTGGATCCCACATTGAGAACCACTGAAAAAGGGGAAGAAAGAGATTGTGCAGCAAAGAGACTAGAGTCACTGTGGGGTGGGGTGGAAGAAATGTGATGGGTTCGAGGCTTGCGTGTTAACCCCACAGAGCTACACAATGCCATATACTCTACGTTGTGAATTGCTTCCATATTCATCTGTGTCAGAATTCATTCTACATTATGATACTAAAACACAATCTTCTTTTGTGTTTTTGTTTTTGCAAAACAGAACAATCTCATTCAACCCGTGCTACACCTATACAGACTTGTTACCACCTTGTGATTTAGAACTGGTGCAACACGTGCAATTTGGTGAGGGTTCAGTCAGGCAGTTGACTTTACATCGACTGGTACAGTATACATTGTGCCATAAAACATTTAGGTGGAAAACAACTTCCTGCATTATTGTCAGCTATAGGTCACCGATGGCATAGTGTGTCAAGAGTATTACAGTGTGTGTGTGTGTATGTGTGTGTTGTGCGTAGTGTTGGTAAGCATACATTCCTTAAACTAGAGGTGTTAGCAGTTGTCGATATTAAACATATTGAAGAGAGTGTGTGTGAGAGTGAAGAGCCGGTGCGCGGTTTCCCGTGACAACTTGGCTCAGTAGCGGCGGGGGTTGCCGTCTTTTCCCTCCTTCTTGATGATGATTCGCTGGTCATCGCTGGCATCGTCAGGTGACTCCGCGCCCTCCTCATCTTCCTCGCCCTCTCCTTCTGTGTCTGCAGAAATGCCCATACGAGACTCGTAGGACTACGGGTGAGAAAAAGGCTCCGTTCAGACAAAGGGGTTTAAAGTGGCAACAGTTAGGCCCTATGAAGCCGCAGAGCAATGGTATGTAGTGCAGCTAAAAATAAATACTTTAAAGTTGATTTCCTATCCAACTAAACCTATGACTGATACGTCTGCATTTCAATGGATAGTTTTTGCAGTAATGTCATGACCTGTGACCTGTAAAACTAGTTAGCAAGGTTTAAGTCACTGTTACTGCTGTTATCTTTTTACAGGTCGGAGTTTGGGCCAATTGGCAATTAGGATATTACCTCCATAGGGTTGACAATGATGGTGAGGGCTGAGTCGTCCCATTGGCCACCGCCCTCTTTAGTTCCGCCCCTGGCACCCTCGCCACGGCGATGGATGGAGCGGATTCGGAACACACCCAAAATCACCATGACAACCAGGAAGCCCACACACACCATGATGATGACTGTTGCAGCTCCCGGCACCACTGTCAGAAACAGATAAGAGAGTAATAAGCACATTACTTATTATTTCTACGTACGTACAGAGATTTCACACATTTATTGTAAGATGTTCATTATGTTAACCCAGTCAAACAGATTCTAAGTCTACTTGTTAAGTTAAGTTTTTAAGATATTTTTTTGGGGCTTTTATGCCTTTATTTAGACAGGACAGTAGGCTGACAGGAAACGGGGAGAGAGATGGGGGGAGACATACAGCAAAGGTCTTCGGGATCGGGAGTCGAACCCGCGACACGCTGTCAAGCGTCACCAGCGTATGTGGTATGCGCCTGGACCGCTAGGCCAGCGGACGCCCCCATATTCTTATTTTTAAACATATTTGTAACTCTCTACTCTTGCCTGTACCTATCCTGTGTTTCATGCTTACTGCTGTTGCTGCTACAAAACCTGAATTTCCCCACAGGCATCAATAACCTCCTGAGACCCGGATGGTCCTTTTTGTCCTCTGTAGTGAACATTCTTTTTTTGCATCTCATTTGCATCTCATCTGAGTAAAAAAAAACTGTAAATTCTGTAGTCACTTGAAGAGGACAACCAGAGGTCAGGTTTTTTTAAACTTCCACCAATACCCATGAATGGGTAATGGAGGTCCATTCCTGGCTATACTCTTCTTCACATACATTACATACATTTTATAGTTGGTCATGATCAGGGAATATAGCATGGAATGAAACCCTAGAAAAATCAAACATTTCAGACATATCTACTGGACACGAAATAAAAGATGGTTACACTTGAACCAGAGCGTCCAGGTACATTTGGGTCTCACCTGAGTTGCGGTGTGGGTTGGGCAGGGTGTGACCACTCAGCTCTCCAGAGTGATGGGAGGGATGGAGGAATTGCTGCTGGGAAGCCAGCAGGTGGGAAGGGTGGTACAGACTGTCCAGAGAGTGGAGGAAGTTTACCTGGAGGAAAACAGGGAGGCCGAGAGATCATAAATATGGATAGGAGGTGGAAAACAGAGACAAATACATGAGAAAGAGAGAGAGAGAGAGAGAGAGAGAGAGAGAGAGAGAGAGAGAGAGAGAGAGAGAGAGAGAGAGAGAGAGAGAGAGAAGGACGGACAGACGGAGGGAGGGAGGGAGGGAGTGACAATGACAAATGAGAGAGAGTTAGAGGGAATAGGGATTCAGGGATTCTATACTGTGCACTCTATGGGCACGCCACGTCATGCAATGTCAGCTATGCAATATGTTCTGTCCAATTGTGGCAATTTCTACAATACCGCAAATGCACTGCTATCATTACAGTCCATCTGCATTTGCATACAATCTGTGGTGCTTTTGATTTGCTTCTTCTGCAATAAGGAGCGCATTGATGGACTGTATTGATTATTACTCCTACTCATAAACAGATGGAACCAAAGCAAAGCAAAATCCTAAATGATCTCCTTTATGTATCATTTATATCTCCTAGATAAAAATGAGCCAGTCGAGACCAAAGTGCATTTCCTCTTCTCAATTATCACTCCTGAGAAATATACACTGTTCAGTCTCACGGTGATCACTGTGTGAGTTCTCAAAATTATCTTAATGGTATCTCTTTTATAGTGTCAGCTAACAGAAAAAGGAGAGCAATGCAAGCTCTCAAAAGTGTTTCAATTAAGCAATATTACACGAGAGGGTGTGCTTTACCGTCATTATTGGCACGCCAGTGATGCGGTCAGGAACGAGGCGCAGCCGAGTTCCGCCAGCATCACTGAAGTGCCAATAATGTAAGGTAAAGCACACCCTCGAGTGTAATATTGCGATTATACAACAGTTACCAACAAAACACATCCAAATGTATTCATATTGTGGGGCAATTCATAATAAAAATGTTTCGCTATTATGTTTCCCTGTAAAGAGAAGAGTTTATTTGACTGAGACAAAATAGTCCCTGTAGCAGCGCTCTGAGGCACTCAGAGCGCACAACACAGCTGAGGCACAACACAGCTGATTCCAGTAGGCTATATGCTCCGTCGTACGAAGGTATCGCACGGCGAAAATAGCCGATCTACAAGCTCACAACGCGTCGCGTTGTGAGCTTGTAGATCGGTTTCGCGTTCTCCTTCTCATCCTCTTGACCTCTTCTAACCATTGATCAACCGTAAGTCCACCAAATAAATCAAAATTAACAACATAGTCCATTTTGCGTAGCTGTTTGTTCTCCGGTGGCGGCGGTGGGTCAGGATACTCTCTGTTTGTTTTCATACCGTGGGACAGCGTGACGTTACAGCACAGCTGTGCCATATATGGTCTAAGCAGGCGCGGAGTGATTTATTAATGTGATTCGGCCCGTGCTATGATGCTGGTTTGAAGCACGGCTAGAAAGCTATTTCAACCAATCAGATTGCTTGGTCGGAACTACATGTTGTATAATATGATATCAACAATTCTCCGCACTAGCCGTTAACCACTTAAGCCCTATTTTATACTTTAGCCAATCTACTATACAAGCTCACAATGCATCACAACGCGTTCAACTTTATTGTTACATCACAAGTTTACAGGTATAAAAGAGTGGGTGAAATTATTTTTTTGTACAAGCTTAGAGGGCAGCAGTTGAGAGGGAGGGTGAGTGGTTGGAGCTGGAGGCACTACTTGCATAACTGGTTATGTAGATTTGTACATAACCACATGAACTCTAGCATCCCTATTCTGGCCAACATTCTACAAAAATAGGCAAAGAATGCTGATCTACAAGTTCACAATGTTGTGAGCATGTAGATCAGCTGTTTTTGGGGAGGAGATTTGGTATACAGGAAAAAAAGTGGGGACCCCAGTCAACAAAGTATTGTATATAGGGTTTAAGAGATTAAAGTACAACACTATCATCCAACCCACTTTTGAAAATTGTGATTTAGTGCCTGAAACATCTGCAGTTCAACAGACTCACTTTTTTGTTAGGGTAATAATGCCTAGTATTATTGTGTACTATCTCGATCAACATCTAGATATCAGCATTTTCGGATCCCTTTAGGTCTCACCTCCAGTGTCAGCTCATTGCTGGTGTACCTGCCGTTCATCTCAGAGCAGGACAGACGGAAACGCCTCTCAAAGCGAGCCGAGCCTTTGGCCAGACGATAGCGGACTGAACGAAGGACATCCTCATACACAGAGATGGATTCAGCACCTAGATAGGAAACAAGGAGGAGAAAAAAAAGAGATATTAAGTCGGTACTGGACAAGATTGTGGTGCAATAGAGAGGTAGCTATGGATAAATATGTTTTTCTCTTCTCTATCCATTGCTATAATATCCATTGCTAAAATAGACGGTATACCGCAAAACAAATCATAAAATACTTATCCACACCAAATACTGTATATAATAATGATCACAATATTGCTGCCAACAACATCTCCCCCATTATCTCAGCCATTTGTATGAGGAATGCTTTGAACTTTTTTGCTGATAAACTGAGTAGTACCAAGAGAATAAACCACCAAAAGAAGAAAGGGCACTTATAAGATATCTCTGCATGCTGTCGGGCAGAAACCAGTTATGTCCAAAACATTAACTTTTCAGGAAATAAAAAGTTATTGTATTGTGTTGTCTTAGAACAACACAATACTGCCTCATCAAAGTTGATATGGTGACGTTATACATTGTCAGATACTTGAATGTGTCCTTATATTATCATCACTTTACCCAAATACAGCTCTAGTGGAGGTTTTTGACCAGTAATACGGAGATAGTTTTTTTTCCATCTGATTTCGTCATTCTAATCAATGGGGGGGACAAACCACCTAACTCCACAGGTTGGAGTTAGGTGGTTTGTCCGACAGTTTGAGGATCCATTTTAATACTTTTCATATATATATATATAGTGTTCAATAGCACAGATTTTTATTTATTTATTAAAAAAAATGAAAAAGCTGGTTTCTACTTTCTGCCCGACGATATGCAGTATACAGTATATTATAATTTTGAAAATAAATACAAGAAATACAAGCTAAAACCTGGAGAGAGATTTGTAGAGGTTAGGTTGGCTTAAGGCTTAGGCCATTTGTGTTTGTCAATGTGGAAGTGTACCTGTAATGGCGATGTAAGCGGTGGTGTTAATGATCTCCAGGCCTCTCTCTCGCAGAACATCTATATCCACCAGAAGCTCCTCCCTCTCTGGGTTTAGCTCCTCCCCCAGGGGCTGCACCTCGCAGCCATCCAAAGTGTGGGCCACGGCATCTGACATCAGAGCTGTTGGATGGAGGACGCAAGATGAGGAAGAGGAGAAAGGGAAACAACAGGAAACTTACATAATCATCCTCGCCATGTGACAAACAGCTTGGATGCGCTCTGCAGATGGCCTCCCTCGCAGATCAGCTCATTTCCATTTACACATCACCGCAGATGGGTTGTGCACAGGCTGTGAGCTTAATAAGTCTGTTAACACCATTAAAGTCTCCATAAATTGCTGTGAGACTGCAGTTCAGGAGTGTTAACTTTACATACAGCACAATGAGCACAGTGATGTGTTGGAGGTTAAGCTCAAGATTCAATGTTGGCAGCATAGCAACAACCTCACGTTCAAAATACAGCAAGATAGATAAAAATACAAGACAAATTAAAGTTGTGATGTAAAGGGCATAAAAAGACATGATAGTCCTGGATTACCAGAAGGTGGCATACTCATTTCTCGTTCCATTTCATGTTCCCATACATGTAGCTTCATTTGATTGGCTCGGCAGCAAATGTAAACCAGAAACAGATGCGTATATAACGTGTATGAAGGTGTCATGTGTTTCCGGTTCAAAGCTGCTGATGAGCCAATCACACAAACCTATGGGAAACTGAACTGGAACAGTAAACGCCTCATTTCCAGAAGGTGACACCTTCTGGAAACCTGGGACTTCAGTTATGCAGATAGATAGAGTCTTTGAACAACAAATACCAAAAGAAAAGCTGCAAGCTCACAAAGTGTCACATCATGACAGGTTGTGAATTTGTATTTTTCACACAAATATTTTTTTGGGGACAATTGATGAAAATAGGGATGTCAGGGATAATGTGGTAACATATACAGTATTATTCATCAAATTGTTAAATTGTGATATAATAAATATCAAATATATTTTGAGAGAAATGCGTGTCTGAGGGATAAAACATATCCCCACTGGTGATAAAAATGAATGACCAGAGGCACAAAAGCAGAGGCATGGATCCACCCACCACCAGAAAATTGAGATAAGGCTCCACTCTCCTGATGCCTGAGTCACAGGTTAGACTAATGGCTCCAGAGTCTATTCCATAACACTTTGTCCATCAACAGACTATAACCTGTTGGAAGTGTGCTTGAGCAAGCCGACAGCTCACTCATTAAAAGTCAAGTCCTGGTGAAGAGCATCAGTGAATTGTCTAAAATGCAAACTCACCTCCCCCTTCCATCCCCTGTGCAGCCGTGTTGACGGCATGAGACAGCGAACAAACGATCCTGAGCTCGGGGAAGAGTGGGACACCACGGGGACCCTCAAACTCTGGGGCAGGACGGGCCAGGTGGGGTCCGACCCCAGACAGAGAAATCTGTGGAGCATCAGGTTGGAGGACCACCAGGTAGCCCTCCAACTGCTTCAGAGACAGACAACTCTCCTCATTGAAACACCTGGGAGAGACAGAGAGAGAGAGAGAGAGAGAGAGAGAGAGAGAGAGAGTAGTTTGGAATTCATTTCAAGCAAGGTTTGAATAATCGCTGTTGAAATCCCCAGCTGAACATAATGAATTAATCTACCAAAGGATTTGGACAAGGTCAAAAACGCATTCAGTCAAGCGAAATCTCAGAAAGTTGGGATTCTTAGCATTCAAACCACGCCAATACTTTTGTATTTCAAATTTTCTAAGGGATAGCTCTCATTACGCTTGAAACCCATAGGATGCGCAAGCGCAATTGCGCGGACACCGCTTTTTTCCACTCCCATGAAAATGACGGACGGATTATATTATTTTAGGGTTATGATGACTACCAGAAAACTGTATGACAAAACATAGAGGAAGAGAAAGAGTTTCAGATTTAGTGTTATACAGAGATATGATGATATACATAATCTAGAGAACCTGGATACCAGTACGTCCCAGTGGAATGATTTACCTCCTTTCAAACAAGTAGAATAGCCTTTCTTTCTAAATATGAGAGTGGTCAACTTTGGTGAATGGTTCTACTGAACACAGCAAATTAAAAAAGACATAATTAACATCACCTTACTGATGTAAAGGTTATAAGACAACATTACATATTATAAAATATATTACATTAAAGCAGCAAAAAATAATGAATGAATAAAATGTAATTTTGGAAATCTGTATGGTAGAGTATGTTAATACAATATAACTTATACAATTGGAGTGGTTGTATTTGTCTCCCTGCTCTTCTATTGAGACATTTAGATCATGTCAAAGGTCATGTCTCACCAAGACACAGGATCTGACGCGAATTTTGAACTGATGGTCAAGATTCAATTTATCCCCTGAGCAAGCAGGCAGGCTCTATTAGCCCAATGGTAAAAAAGGCAAACCGGGTTCAAATCAGGGGTAGAAGAGGAAAGTTAAAGGTAGGGTAAGTGATTTGCTTTGGTTAAAATAAGTGTTAGATAGCTCTATATTCTGATAGTACTCATTGCTATAGAGTGTTTGTTCAGTAAAAGGAGTCTCCTTGTTTCTCCACCTCTTTATTAAACAGAAAATGCATTTTCGTTTCAGTTTCAGTTTCATTTCCAATTTTATCCAACCAGGACAGAGAACTCAATCAGGATACAGATTAAACAAGTGAAATTGGAAGTGATGACACTAAGAAATGAGCAGGCAAAATTGGAACTGGAACACTATACAAATTAAGCTTAAAAATGGGTACTTTCTCCTGATTGGCTGAGATTTTGACACCTACCGAAAAATGTATTTTCTGTTTATTAAAGAGCTGGAGAGACAGGGAGACATCTGTTACTGAAAAAACACTCTATAGCAATGATTACTATCAGAATATAGTATTTTAACCTTTTAACAAAATACTTTTTGTTTTAACCAAAACATATCACTTACCCTACCTTTAACATGACCCTACTGTTGTAAAATGTATTTTGGATCTACTGTACAGTATATAAGATAAAACATCACATATACAAGCGGATGTTGTCAAGCACTGTCCTACAAAACAGCAATTTATCAACTTATATCATATGTGCATGAGTGTGCACAGCCATACTATCTGTGAGGGTGAGCAGCTGCTTATATCAGCCTCTCCAGAAGGGCCTGCTGTTTAGCCATCTGGGGAACTGCTGGCCTTAAATCAGCCTAATCTTAAAACACACACACACACACACACACACACACACACACACACACACACACACACACACACACACACACACACACACACACACACACACACACACACACACACACACACACACACACACACACACACACACAGCTCCAAAATGTTGACCTCAGGCTAAAAGATCTGTCAAATAATGCTTGTGACCTTGAAACTGCAAGACTTGTAAAAACAAGTTAGAAAGAAAGCTGGGGATAAAAAATAAATAAATAAACATTAAAAAACAATCCCTCCAGCACTGACTCTTTGCCAGGTAATCATCCTAATCTTAAAACACAGCAAAAAAAAAGAGCCCCCGCAGACAGTCGTAGCGGGATATCTGCAAAGCCGGAGAATTAGTCCACAGACTTTTGTCAGTATCTCTCTTCTGTGAGTATAACAATTATACTACTCTGTTATTGGAAACTCAGGCTATTGCAATTGCATTCACAGTCCTACTCCTAGCAATAAATGTGTCCCCTGATCAGATGACTAGAATGACAACCAATTTTTTTTTCCTGGACTGGAGGTGAGAGACACTGATACGTAAGAACATATCGTCATTGTCAGGTGGAAACCTTGTATCTCCATATTTAGTTTTTTATTTTATAGATCAATGGTCACACTGCATCTCTCTGTGGGTTCTACAAATATTCAAACATTTAAAATAAAAGCTCTGCAAGCTCACAACACGTCACGTCAAACTTTGCCCATTATGCCATGCCCAAAATAGGGACGCCGGGGGTTTAACCCATTGAGACCTGAAGCCGATTCTACATGTCTCCTAAATCTCAACAGTTTTCTGAAAAACGTATGTTTCTATATGAGTGGTGCTCAATCTTTTTCATGTCAAGGACCCCCAAAATGATATGTATTTGGCCGCGGACCCCCATCAAAATATGTTGTTCCAGGGACACTCAGAAGCAAAGATTTGAGTTAAAAATGTTCGCTTTAAAAATATATATATTCAAAGATTTGCACACATTTTCACGAATTTTCAAAAATAGCAGATCTACAAGCTCGTAGCGCGGCACTCGGTGCCGCGCTATGAGCTTGTATATCTGCT
The DNA here is from genome assembly GCF_963454915.1 of Gymnoscopelus microlampas. Taxonomy (NCBI): domain Eukaryota; kingdom Metazoa; phylum Chordata; class Actinopteri; order Myctophiformes; family Myctophidae; genus Gymnoscopelus; species Gymnoscopelus microlampas. Next base: position 13,294,821 of record NC_139940.1, read on the forward strand.
ATTTTTGAATAGCCCAAAAAATAATGCTTTTTTAGCTCAAATCTAAAAATGACACAGTTCCAGGTCTTAATGGGTTAAAGTGGTTAACCAATGAAAAGTATTGGAGCTTGTAACTAAGAAGCCCATAACTATAAACCATTTGGTACAGGCTTTTTTTCCATCTATTTCTTCTTTTTCATTTCATGAAAACGTATCTTTTTGGATATACAAGGTTTCCACTCGACAGCGACGATATATATGCACACGTCGGTGCAGTGCCTTTCCAAAGATAATTAATATTTCAGCAACAAAAGTGGCTGCCAAATCCAGGAAGCCAGTTCACAGTTGTTAACGTGGTTAAAGTGTTGACCCAGAAATAGTTTCTGTGCGTTTTGTTCTCTCACAGTCACAGTATGTGACGCAGAATGGCCCACTGTGTTTCTGAATCACTCTGCAGTACTGCAGATGGACCTTTCAGTGAAAGCTATTGCATAGTTCTGTGTTTGGTACAGGGCTGGTGATATGAACAAAATCAAATATCACCCCAAATATTCAGACCAAATACCTTGATATCCAGTGGCGTGCACAGACATTTTGAGGGGCAGGGGCTCAAGTAAATTATACTTTTTTTTTGTTTACTTGGTCTGCTCTTTTTTCCCTCTACACCTATACCTCTTTGCCAAAAATAGCCGATCTACAAGCCCACAACGCCTCGCGCTGCGAGGCGTTGTGGGCTTGTAGATCTGCTATTTTTGGCTAAAGTTCTCAGAAAAGGGATGCTAGGTTTCGAGTGGTTATGGTAAAAAGAAAAATCATATCACATAAAGATTTGGCGGACACCCTGTAGTAACTCTGAGGACCTCCTAGGGGTCCCGGACCCCCTGTTGAAGACCCCTGCTGTAAACTGAAAAAAAACACAACGTTTTTTTCCCCTTTTTTTCAAAAGGGCACTTCTGGTCAAGAGGGCAAAGGGCAGGTGCTCTGGTCAAGAGGGCAAAGGGCAGGTGCTCTAGCACCACCTAGAGTCTATCTGTGCACGTCCCTGTTGATATCGATATTGTGATGATAATATTGCATTGTGACGATGATAATATAAATGTTATTTTCTATTTTTATTTTTTTCAAATACTTTCAAAAGTAGTGAAAATATCAGATCTATTTTCGGTAGTTTTAAACATTTTAGCCAAATTTTGCGAGTATAAAATAAGGATTAAGTGATTAAAACCAGGAAAAGACAACAGCTATGCCATATATCACGATATCACGATATCTAAAATCCCAGACGATATCTAGTCTCATATCATGAATCATGATATATCGATATAATATCAATACATCATCGATATAACCCTAGAGCTTGGCCACTCCTGTATACTGTAGACTACATCTATAAATGGTAATGGTGACTATATTGTTGATAACTGCTGCTTTGTTCTCACAGGATAAATACTATAATAACTTCATATTTTAAATAGTGTGATGTCATTCAAAGACTTTTAAGAATTTGGCATAAGACCCAGCATTTCACTGAGCGACACGATTATTCTTTCAGTATGCATGTCTCCACAGGCACTTCATGAACAGTAAACACTGAATAATAGCTGGGCCTGCAAATCCATTGTCTTTACCAGCCTCCAGGCTTCTGCTCTGACTCTTAGTGTCAATAAATGAAAACAAGAGAAAGTATTTCTTTTAAAAACTGCCTGGGGACATGGAAAAAATAAACAATGTTATCAAGGGTATCGCATTGCGGCAGTTCGTATAAATATTACCAGTGTAATTGTAAAGTTTGGCTTTTCACTGTGAGGGGTTATGGTTTTGCATATTAAAGCTGCATTGTACGATCATTTTAATAGTCACTAGACCTGAAAATAATATGCAAGGTTTCATTATCATAAAGCTACCGATCGATATTTGCTCAGACTGCTCACACAGGCTGTCCATGTCGCTTACCCCTCCTGTCTTAAGCATGTTGTCAAAATCTGGCCTGAATCTACACTAAGAGTTCAGGCTTCCCTCCCTAAGAGTATTGAAAAACCTTGGCATCTGGTCTCCCTCACATTTTAAAACCTGCTCACTCACTCCCATGCCAATAATGCTTCAATGGATTCAAAGATGGCTAACGATCTGTATCTGTGCAAAACCAATTGAATTGCTAGATACATTTAACCAGATGAACCCTAGCGTCCTTATTCTGGGGCGACATCTGTTGAAAATAGCTGATCTACAAGCTCCCAAATATGCATCACAACGCGTTGTGAGCCCAGAGGGGGGTTCTGCGCAAGAGGGTCGAAACCTGACCTGTTTTTAAACCAGGGCTTAGAAATAAAATTAAAAAAATCTGTTTCTTCTGATTAGAACCATTATTTTAACTTTTCTGTTATTGAGTTCCGCCCCAACATAACATTCCTGAACTGGTAAAAAGAGGGTTAATACTGTTCTTTTTTACATCTATATTAAAACCTGCCCCCCCCCCCCCGGGACGCATCACTCCCACAAGTGACATACGGTGAGTCAGACGTGTCAAGCAGACGAAGATGGAGACACAGTCAGCTACTCGCCGATCACTTCTGGAAGCATTTCCTGATGTACTACCTACCAAACCTCCAGGTCCGTCAGAAATGGCAAACTGATGTACCAGAACTCAAGATAGGCACTCCCGTCATGGTTATAGACCCTCAGTTGCCCAGAGCGCACTGGCCAACAGGACGGGTATCGCAAACTATTACAGGAGCAGACAACAAAATCCGGACTGTAGAGGTCAAATTAGGAGAACGGTCCTACGTACGTCCAGTAGCCCGAATAATCAGTCTTCCTGCACTGACAGATTCATGTATTTATTTGGTTCAAGCGTTCTCGATGTTTTCAGATTTCCAACGGATATCTGGGGGGCGACTGTTACGAAGGCTCTCCATGTCATCTTGCTTGTTTGTCAGGTTAACAGTAGTTACCTTCCAAGTTGCAGTGCAGCAGTGCCGTGGCCCTGGCCCAGATGCTGAAAGGCCCAGAACCAGAAGGTGAACCCCAGGGAGATCGCAGAGAGGATTATGCAGAACATTCCTGACAACAAACTCATCCAGAAGACAGAGATCGCAGGACCAGGTTTCATCAACATCCACCTGAAGAGGACGTTTGTGTCCAAACTGCTGACCAACCTGCTGCTTAATGGAATCCAACCACCTCCACTGGACTCCAAGAAGAAGGTGGTGGTAGATTTCTCGTCTCCCAACATTGCCAAGGAGATGCACGTGGGTCAGCTGCGGTCCACCGTTCGTCTGTTTCAGTTCCTGGGCTACGAGGTTCTCACGATGCAACACCTAAGCTTCTGATCTGTTTCTAAACGTTTTGCCCAAAATAGGGACACAAGGTTGAAAGTGATTAACATCAAGCTTTCGATTAATAAAATTGTACGCACATACAAGTGCCCGGCCCGCGCCAAGCGGTGCAATAGCCGTCGACGCTGTCGCAATGTTTGAGTTGCATACCTATAGTGATACAGTAATCTATTTCAAAATTACACCTACTACTCAGCAATGAAGTGTATCATTGTAAATTCATAATCACTCTGTTTTAAGTCACAGCAGGTAGTTAGGTCTCCTGTGGGTTTATTGCTAAGGCAAATTATAGGTTAATAAAAAACGTTTTAGGTTACAGTTTTGCTAGCTTATCCAAAAAGTGACAAGACAACTCAATGGGGGCAGACAAGAACATGCATCAGGCACAAAACAATATACCGAAGGGAGCCCAGCAAGCCCATGCAGCCTAATTTAAACTGTGTAAGACGATCCCTGTGCGCCAGATTTGTTGGCACATGGATGTAATTTGGAACATCTCACAGGCTGTGAGCCACTTGGCTCATATCTCCTGAAATGTAATTAATGTCTCACAGTTTTGACTGACTGACTGGCCTGGGGATACGGAACTTTATACGTACAGTATGTTGCTCAAGGAAATGAGAATTAAAGTGCGTATGAATGCCCAGTGTTATGAACCATGAGCGATAGTTTGTAGTCTTGCATGGCCCGACTACTATTCCACAATCTCCGAATGCTATATAGAGTCTGGAACTACACCTGCCGGAAGCTGAGAAAGGAAGCTGTCATCTGTTCATATTAATTTCCTTTCGGCCCAGACTGCTAGCATAGCGGTCCGGGCAGTTAGGCTCTAATGCCGATCCCGACCATCTTTACTGCATGTCTCTCCCCATCTCTCTCTCCCTGTTTCCTGTCCATCTCCACCGTTCAATATCAATTAAAGGCAGAAAAGGCCCAAAACAAATTAAAACAAATATATGAATTTCCTTTCACGAAAATATATTTAAAATTGTATATTCCATTTTTTATTTCTGCCAAACAGCAAGCTATACAGTATTTGCTTCGAATAATTGTATTTACAGTAGGACAAATTTACGCGACTGTAAAGACGAGACGAAATGAATTTATGATGAGATGAGAATAGAGAGCTACGACATAAATATTAAATGCATGTCATATCATCAATCAGCTATAGGTGTTTATTCTTAATATCATGAGTATTCTGAATGAGATGCTATTGTTAAGTATTGCCCATTAAGATGCCCATTAAGATGTAACGTGCAATTCGAAAGCCTTTCTTGGTTTAGCCAACGAAGGCTAAACCATTCTCAGTGATCCCTTTCACCCAAAGTGAGGGATTTCTATCCTGATGGTAAATCTATATTTACAATGCCTCCATCTGCAGGACGCATGAGGGCACTGAATGGTTTGATGAGCATGTGTCATCATGACAGTAGAGCCAGACCAATATATCGGTTTGGCTGATATACGGCCATTATTGGACTTTTTGGAAGACATCGGTACCGGCAATTATGTAGCCGATGTGTCCTGATTTGTAACCACTTTCAACCTATTTTGGGCATGTCATAGGAGAAAATCATCGCATCATCACCATCATCATTATTGGAGAAAATGTTCAAAAATGTTTAAAAAATAGCAGAACTACAATTGGTAGATCAGCCATTTCAGTTTTTTTAATAGGGCTTAAGTGGTAAAAAAAAAAAAAGTGTTTTGTTTTCTGTTTTTTTGGCATATATGTTAAATGTCTTTACAAGTTCAAATTTATTGGAAAACTTTGTACTTTTTGACAAAATAATTGGTCTAATTATTTTATTCTATGGTCTAGGATTCTCCAAAATCGAGATTGCATCAAACCCAAAAATCTGTTATTGTTTGGGCTCTAATTCTCAGTCACCATACTGTATCTCAACCCAATGCAACACTTGGCGAACGATTCCGGAGCTTCAACTGAGAGCTGGATCAGCTCACAACAAATAGATTAGATTAGTCCATGTTATCTGTGCATGTGACATCCACTCCATACGGTAACCAATCCTTATCATATGGCCATAACAAAGTTCATGTTTGATCGAGTTCAATGTCCAAGCACAGTGAGTGAGAGATCGATAACGACGTGACTTCACTTGTACTATTATTGAGCTTAGTGTGTAACTGAAGTTGTTACAATATCAGCAGTTGCTATGTGTGCTTGTCTGTGAGCATGATTGTTGTCTGTGTACCTGCACATGTGTGTGTGTGTGTGTGTGTGTGTGTGTGTGTGTGTGTGTGTGTGTGTGTGCGTGTGTGTGTGCGTGTGCGTGCGCGTGCGCGTGCGCGCGCGTGCGCGTGTGTGTGTGGGTGTGTGTGTGGGTGTGTACTGTACCTGAGGGACGTTGTGAGTTTAAGCGGTCTGACTCCAGGAGTAGCGAAGCGTAGAGAGTTTCTGTAGGTGACCTGCTGGACTGCACGATTAAAGCTTTCAATGTCATCTCCCTCCAACACCAGCACTGACTGGCTGGGATTTACATGAACCTGCAAGGTCAGAGTTCAGATTTTAAACGTTTTTGATTTGTAAAACCTGAGGTCAATACTACAAATGCATTCTAAATCACACTTTCAAGATTTTTCAAAAATATGAAAAGAATAGCAGATGTAAAAGCTCCCAGTGCTGCACGAAGTGACGTGCTGTGAGCTTGTTTATCTGCTATTTTTCAATAGCCAACGCAAAAAACAATGGGTTAACCACTTAAACCCTCTACTCTACTATACTAAGTTGACTGGAGTATATACTAGGTCCCCTCCTGTTTTCCCTCTATACTAAATATCTACGCTGAAAATAGCAGATCTGCAAGCTCACAGCACATTACTGCAACACGTTATGGGCTTGTAGATCGGCTATGTTCGGCGAATGTTCAAACCAGAATAGGTTCATGTGGTTAAATCACACTCATCATCAGAACCAGTATGCACGCTGAAAGCAGACAGACGTTTCTCATTTCTGGTTCAGCTGAAGCAGAAACACACATTTATAGCCATGGCCAGACTTTGTAGTGCCCAGGGCTATGATGACAAGGTTTAGTGTCGCAGTCTCCAACCTCTTCATTATGTCAGAGTACTGATGTCTTGTTACGCTTTGACAGGTTTTGTTTATCGTCCTCACTATTGCCATCGAGTGACTGGATGATATATTCATAATTTATGCATACTGTTTTGGTGAGCAGACAATTAGGCGATTACTTTCATTAGTGTGAAGATGCTTTGTCGGTAGTATATCTGCCACCCCCATCTGGAGAAAAAAAAGTGGTCCATTCTGCTGCGTGCAAGTTTATTTCACATAAGTATGCATGATTGTACTCCTTTATATGCGCCTGACATGTTACTAGCATTGCCGTATTATTGTTGGGATGGGGGGGCGGGGGTGCGTAGTTGATTAATGCAGCCAAGGGTGTGTTTGTGCCCCCAGAGCCGCTTCATGCCCCAGGCTACAGCCCCGTGAGCCAATGCGTTCATCCGGGCCTGTTTACAGCATTTCTCACAGTTTACATCTCTGCTGTTGGTGTATGGATGTGCGGATGAGATTTTTTAAAAGAACTGATATGAGATATACAACCTTATAGCTCATTACTTCGTGCCGCGCTATGACATTGTAGATCTGCTGTATAAAAAAAGTGAACATTTTTTTAAATCTTTGAATATGTATATTTTTTAAAGCGAACCTTTTTAACTCAAATCTTTGCTTCTGGGGGTCCCTGGAACAAAATATTTTGAGATGGGGGTCCATGGCCAAATACATATAATTTTGGGGATCCTTGACATGAAAAGATTTGAGCACTTATGTGCATATAGCAACATATGTTTTTCACAATTTAGAAGATATTTTTTTATTATATTATTTGGCCTCAGGTAGCGGTTGTGATAGGAGACACAAAGAGTCTCCATTGTGTCTGCTACCGGAACTGCTGCCTACCGGTCCGCCGGTCATCAAATTATTGGCTTAGGAATGCGACAAAAACAAAAAAATATCCATGAATTCAAGTCTCCATCGGGTGAATAATCAATAGAAAGAAAAAACTTTATTTTTTTTGGTGAACTATCCTTTAATGGGTCAAAGGCTGTGTAGAAATGCAGACGTATACATTCTGTGTTTGTACCTTCATGCCAGAGCCCAGTGTCTCAAGGTCCCCAAAGTCGAGCCCCTCCCTGCAGGCGTAAAGACACTCCACCACGCTGTGTGGCTCCACGCTACCTGGCCGCACCGTCACCCCAGACAACAGGCCACGGTAACCACCAACGTACCTCCCTGAGGACCCATGGTGAACATACAAACACACACACACAAACAAACAAACAAACAGTCAATTTATTATTTAGTCACGAGCTATTGTCAATACTTTTCATTGGTTTAATATTTAGAACATCCACAGACAGACTTAACCACTTTCAGCGTGGTATACCTATTTTGGGCACACACACGCACAAATACACACACACACACACACACACACACACACACACACACACACACACACACACACACACACACACACACACACACACACACACACACACACACACACACACACACACACACACACACACACACACACACACACACACACACACACACACACACACACACAAACTCACACACACACTCGATACATTACTCATTCAAACTGAAGTACACACTCACACAACAAATTGCAGAAAATAAATGAAGTCACCTGAGTCTTTACCCTCTGGGATGGTGTTGTTTGTAATCTCCTTCAGCTTCTCCTCGGGCTCTGTGGGGGAAAACGGATGGGTGAAGAGGGAAGCTGAGAGAGCCAAGAGCGTGACAAAGCAAGGCTTAAAAAAGGTTTGTGTGGGTGAAACAAAGACGTGCACATGAAGACGTCCGAAGTTGGAGACTTGTTGGCTGGTTGGCTGACAGTGAGAATAGTGGCGGGGAGCAAACGAGAGAATAATGATATTCAAAGGTACAGCAACTCCTCATTAGCTTGCAGCAGCTGGAGCTGCGCGCACACACACACACACACACACACACACACACACACACTAACAGGCAGTGGTGTGCCTACAGCCACAGTTGAGAGTGTGTATGACTGAATATGTTTCTTCACAGTTAATTGGCAGGCAGAAGGTTCCATTTTAACGATTAGCACTGGTAAAACTGGCAACCGTCTGGCCCTGTCGTTGTTCTGCCACCATGAATAATTGATAAGTCTGTGATATTATTAGCCTGCTCCAAGACACGCTGCATCTAACACCACCCCCCACACCCAACCCAACCCAACCCACCACACACACACACACACACACACACACACACACACACACACACACACACACACACACACACACACACACACACACACACACACACACACACACACACACACACACACACACACACACACACACCCCGCCCTGACCAAAATATAATTGAGAGAAATGAGGAAGTGAGTCAGTGACAGCAGTGAAATGTCTGATGAGCTTGCCACCGGTGGTGATGCTGGAACGCTAGATTGCCATCTTTGCTTCGTCACATTGGATGAGTGATTTCAGATGACATTCCGATGACTGTGGAATGCGACATGGGATGCAAATTGGGCGCAACTGCTGCCTGCCACATTTATAGAATTTATTTTCACGCTTTGCCGTGTGTTTACTTTCAATTTTGTGCATAATTCTTGTCACTCAGTTGGCATGGAAAGAAATGCCACTTGATGAGAAACTGAGTCTTGAAGAATATTGGGCTTAGTTCAATTTATCTGCATAATGAAAAGGCAAAATTATAAGTGATAACACTGTGAAAACACCACAAGATATGAGAAACAAATTACCAATTTGTTATTGTGAGATAAAAAATAAAAAAAACACAAGAAACGTGGTGAGGTACTGATCACTGGGAATAAAACTTAAAAGGGAAAAAAGTGTTGCACACTCTGGCTCCATATGCAGTGATTTTAATGATCAACATTTCTTCAAAATCAACACATTTTCTTGATTTTGAAGAAGGCCTCTTGGCCAAAACTTCAATCATAAAAACACTCCATATGAGGGCATTAACCACTGATTTTTGCAAGTCAATTTGTCTGTCAATAAAGTCAAAGTCGAGTCGACAAGTCGTTTCATGACGCTATTATCACATTCGTTTAATATATTCCATGGCGGCCAGCAACATTGGAGATGATACTCATTGGCTGCTGCAGCCAATGAGTGCACCTCCTCAGCCCATCAAAGGCATTGCTGCGTGCATCGGCTCCCACATTAAAATGAAGCTCTTGTATAACTAATTCATGTTTTAAATCCAATATGAGAACTGCCGATGGTCACATAGAATAATAAAATGAGCGTAACACTGATAGTTGGAAAAAGTTAGAATCACTGCCGTCCTTGGTGAATAACCAATACTACACACAGTTAACATTCTGTACACATTGTGGAGTCTCGCCTCATTACCACCGATCAGGTGAGTGTCTCCACAGGACCAACCAGCATAGTGACGGCAGAGTTCAGCACCTCGGCCAGCGCCGCTGCCTAGGGCGCGTCATTGAGGTACGTATTGAGGTACGTTACGCTTTTAATTTTCAATCGACTTGATGTGATGACATTCATCGCTGGCTCTCCTTGCTGAACACTCTCATCGGGCGGTAACCGATTACACTCCACTGGTCCTCTGTCGTACATTTACTGCCCAATTTGAAACCTCTTCCTCCGTTTTATAGCTCCAAGATGAGGTCGTCAGCGCCGGGTGCCGGCAGGTGACGGCAGGTGACGACACCGTGAAAATTGGCCACTATGCATGATTCTTGCCTTTTTCCGCACATCGTATCCAAAAAGTAAAGGTCAGCACCCCCTGCTCTCAGATGACATGGCATGCAAACAGCCCCGGGGTGAAAAAGGTGACAATGTGCTTCACCCACCTCCACCCATCTCCTATGCATCTCCTAAACTATGCCTGACCCTAAACTCAAGAAAAACTATGTCTTAACCTAAGAATGCCAAATCATGAGCACCTCAACACATTGTCAGGGACAGGAGTAGGACTTGAACCAGTAACCTTTGTACTCATAGGCTGACTCTCTTCCCATTGAGCTAGAGCTGTGGCCACCCAGTTAGTGTCTGTTGATATGTATAAAGTCTTTCCTTCCGTTATGAACCAAGCCCCTGTTTCACTAACTACTTTAGATCAGTGTTTCACAAACCATTTACCAATAAAAGCATTTTAAAACTAGTCAAATTAGACAATCTACAAGCTCACAACGCGTTGCTATCCGAAAAGTTGTGAGCTTGTAGATCGTCCAAAGGCCCTACGGCCTTGGCCCCTTAATAAAAACACAACTTGTCAACTTCTGTCGGTGGGTGTCGACTTTTTGGTTAATGCCCTACTGCATATGGAGCCAGCAAGTGTGCAATACATTTTTCCTCTTTTGAGATAAAGAACTGAAAGAATGAACAGTGAAGCAATACAAAACCAATCAAGGACTTGTGTTCAGACATAACTCCTTACCCCAACACGCCCCGATGACCATCCTCTGTCGGGGCGCCGGGTTGGGGATGGCGCCGTTGTCATGGATGAGGGCAGGGTCAAAGGTCACGCCATCCACATACAGGGTCACCGAGGGGAACTGGACACTGAGGGAGAGGTGGTGCCACTCGCTGTCACACACCTGTTGGAGATAACATACTGATGTTAGATCAGTGTATAAACATCCAGGCTTTTAGTTAACAATTGGGTTATTATTCTTTATTAGATTAAAATGCATTACCCCTATAACGATTAATTATAATATCAACAAAGCAATCCAATTGTCTTAGACTATTATCTTAATAGAGACTCTTAAAAATGTTGATGGCTAATTTCCATAAAGCACAGGGAGCTGTGCCTTAAGGGCCGTCCACACCAAGCACCAATTAAAGCTATAACTATATCATTCTCCACTATCTTTATAGTTGCAGTGTGGACTCTGCCATCCACTTGGTGGACGGCCAATTATTAGTTGCTATGCCAACTGTAATGATAACCACATAAATATGTACTCATGTAAACATCATCATTTTAAGCTTATTTCTAAACTTTTTCACTAACCCTTCTAATTATGGTATGGATACATCCTGTAGGTATTGCCCTGTGTTGTCAAGGTATCAACATTTGAAAGTTAGATTGAAACTTCTGTCTCTTTCTTTCTTTCTTCTAATTGGTAATGCAGAGGGGAAAACAGACCAGTGATTTAGTGGACAGAAAGAGAGAGGGACTGCAGACCAAGTTGATATCGAGGTCTGAGGGACCGGCTAGACTGCAGGGAACACAGATAGTGGTTCAGACAGAATGGGATTTGACAAATCTCTCTATCAGCTTGGCCTTCACTTAATCCAGCCAAGTTCAATCTGTCTGGGAGCAGCGGCTGCAGTCAAAACATGTAGACACACACACACACACACACCCACACACCCACACACCCACATGCACACACACACACACACACACACACACACACACACACACACACACACACCCACACGCCCACACGCACGCACGCACGCACGCACACACACACACACACACACACACACACACACACACACACCCACACGCACGCACACACCCACACACCCACGCACGCACCCACCCGCACGCACGCACGCACGCACGCACGCACACACACACACACACACACACACACACACACACACACACATACACACACACACAGACGTCTGTGCGTGTGCATGCCCATGCGTCTGGACACACAAGTATATGCACGCACACACATACACACATACTCACACACGTGGACACAAATAAGTGCATGTATACAAACATACACGGTTCCCTAATGGATCTAAATGTCTCTCTCTCTCTCTCACACACACACACACACACACACACACACACACAGAGACACACACACACACAGAGACACACACACACACACACACACACACACACACACACACACACACACACACACACACACACACACACACACACACACACACACACACACACACACACACACACACACACACATAAATCATTCCTGCCCTCCATACACACATACACATTTCCATCATTCCCGATCCTGCCCACCTACATTCCAGCTTTGCTCACGTTCCAAATGGCAAGCACTCAGCTGGGAAGCATTTCACGCAGTTCCTTAATCATATAAGCCAACGCATAAATCACCATTAAAGTGCACTTATCACATTCCCTCAGCATCGGCCCTATTCACAGTGAGTCAACACGCTGATCAGCACATCCCAGCCAGCAGTGGTGTGAAGTAACTAAATACATTTACTCAAGGACTTTATACTTTTACTCCACTACATCTCAGAGGCAAATATTGTACTTTGTACTCCACTACAATAGTTTGACAGCTTCAGTTTAGTTAATTATAGTTACTATATAGTTACTTTGCAGATTTAGATTATTATATATACATATACTGTATATATATATATACTTTAACCACTTAAGCCCTATTTTGTCTTACGTGTCGTATATATTTGAAAAAGATTGAAAAACGTGTACTTCTACTTTGGTACTGTAAATATATTTTGATATGATATGATATGATGATATGATACTTTTACTTAAGTAAAAAACACGAGTTGCTGGCTGCTGACGGCTTCTCCCACAGTACCTGCTCCAGTTTCCACAGGAACTTGACGGGCCGCGCAGCGGAGACGTCAGGCCAATAGAAGAGAGAGAGACGACAGCCATGGACGGACAGGGAATAGTGGGAGATGGAGTCATCTGAGGATCAGAGAGAGAGAGCAGGGGAAAATAGAACCCAGTCAATGTTGCAGTTTATAGTTGTAGTCAGGGGTTACTACTTAAACCCTATAGATGACCATAGCCCCCCCGGGGTCTATACTGGGTAGGACCCTTCATTTTCCCTCTGTGTACACTAAATATTGACACGTGGTGAGCTTTTAGGTCTGCTATTGTTCACCCCAGAATAGGGATGCTAGGGTTCATGTGGTTAATAGGAATAGTTACAAGTATAAAACTAAAAAGATAGCTTTTTTTATTGCATTACATTTCGATTTTATGTTTCCTTATTTCCTACCTTCTATGAAGTACATACTCTCTGTATCGATCCTTTGTATAGAATCTGATCTCCAACACTCGTTTCACACTGATTTATTTATGTATTTACAGTACATTGCATCTTTTGGAGACAGCTGCCCTTGTTTATCCATGGAACTACAGTCAAGCACTATTTTACTGCGATACATCTATCCAGTTACGCACATTCAGGTGGAGGAGCTGCCGCGTACAACCACAGTATTCCCTGTATGCCAATAAGCAGGTCTAATAGAGTAGATGGGGGTTAAATTGCCTCATGCAAGGGCACCTTGGTGGTCGTTGTTGAGCGACAGGGTAATTTAACCACTTTCCCCATGTGGATTTTTTTTATTCTCAGCCATTCTGTTAGATTCTTTCTAGTCACCTTCAGCATTCTCCTGTGAAGCAGGGTTTATATGTGAGGTGTCTGAATGACAAAGAACAATATTTGTACTCCCTTACTAAAAAGCCACATCATATTCTCTGCACAGTTGGAAATGCTCTTGAGATTTTCTCAATATGTGAGGTTTTGGGCTATGAAATGAATGTATCTATCTATCTATTTATTTTTTGTCAATGTCAATTTAAACAGTGAGACTTTGTTAAAAATGTGATGTTCAAATTCCAGATAAACACAGTATGTCATCATGGAATCTATTAAAACCATGTCAACTGTAATTAGAGGTAAATTGGGTCAGAACATCCATGATTGACAGGCGTGACTGACCATTCTTGACGGTGCTGCAGACGATGGTCTCCTCCTCTTTGCGGTTTGCTCTCGTCTGACTGGTCGACGGCTGGATGTTGGCCCCGCCCCTTCGCATCCACAGCTGCAGGGTGAAGTGGTCTCCCGACACGGCAGACACCACGGAGTCGGGCACCACCGCAACGTTGGTGGAGCCGTTAAAGGAGAACACCAGGGACGAATCAGAGGAAGGGAGAGTAGGCAGAGCTGAAGTCCAATTGGCCGCTGGGGAAGGGGGCGGGAGCAGGTCCACCTCGCCCCTTACAGCACCTGGCAATGTGGACAATGGAAGAAGGATGTGAATATACTGATAACGTGTCAGTACAACAATTTATGTCCCTCTGCGGGTAGACAGCTGTGGTTCTCAAACATTTTAATTTCAAGGACCCCCAGTTTTGGTATGCATTAGGCCACAGACCCCCATAACACTGAGAGAAATGGTTATACTCTCACAGTTACAGATCTGTATGGGTCCATTTGGTTCTTAACTATCAATGCTTTACCTGTGGACCCCCTGGAACCCCCTCAAGGACCCCTGGGGTTTCCTGGACCCCACTTTAAGAACCACTGCTATACAGTACATATGGATTTAGGTTTAAAGGACCATACTGGTGGTGTGGCATGTTTACGCCACTGACTAGTGACTACACCTCACGGTGTACCAGACATTACTGACCATTTTCCAAACATACGTTTGTTTGGTTTTGAAATCATTATCAAATTTAATTATTTGAATAAAAACTTTCAGATGATAAAAAAACCTTTAAAATTCTCTGTTTCTCTGGCTGATATGTCTGTCAGAAATGAATGGATTCCACTGGCTTCCTTGTAGATAAATACACCGTGTATATAAAAAAACACGGTATGCTTTGGGAGATGATCGGCAGTAATTAGTAAGTATACTGTCACCAGCAGTCAGTGGGCTAAACATGCCACACCACCGGTATGCTCTTTTAAGACCCCTATCTCTGAAGCAACGCACGCCACTTCCTGGCCTAGGATCAAATAATGCTTCTCCTATGTCTCCCTTGTGTTGTTCCCTGCTCAACATGCCAACCATACATGTCAATAAAGAAAAAAGATAGCCACTGTGCCTTTAACCCATTGAGACCTGAAGCCGATTCTACATGTCTCCTAAATCCCAACAGTATTCTGAAAAACCTATGTTTCTATATCAGTGGTGCTCAATCTTTTTCATGCCAAGGACCCCCAAAATGATATGTATTTGGCCACGGACCCCCATCAAAATATTTTGTTCCTGGGACCCCCCAGAAGCAAAGATTTGAGTTAAAAATGTTCGCTTTAAAAATATATATATTCAGAAGATTTGCACACATTTTCACGATTTTTCAAAAATAGCAGATCTATAAGCTTGTAGCGCGGCACTTGGTGCCGCGCTATGAGCTTGTATATCTGCTATTTTTGAATAGCCCAAAGTGTAAAATAATGCTTTTTAGCTCAAATCTAAAAATGACACAGTTCCAGGTCTTAATGGGTTAAAATAATACAGTGTAAGAAGGTTAAATGTACATGCTTTTCATTGTACGTGCTGCATGCAAGGCTTCCGGTTCTGGAGGGCAGTGTAAAGATTAGACCATCTCAGATTCTACTGTGTGTATGGGTCAGTCTTATGTGTCAGTTATAAAGCAGAACTCACCACACAGACGGCGCACAGATCTGTCCGAGTAGCTGTCTCTATCACAGCCCTTCCCAATATGACCTGTCTGGAGGTCTACGGTGGCCTGGATGTTCCATACGGTCTCCTCACACGTCTCCAAACGCAGGCTGGGGAACAGAGGGATGCTGCCTGACCCTGGAGTGTACTCCACACGCTTGGTCCATCCTGAAAGCGCGCACGCACGCACGCACCCACGCACAGACACAGACACACACACACAGGGTCAAAATTATGCATGCCAGGTTCACAAACAAAGAAGTTTCCTTATCATCCATGGCTGCAAGTGTTCATACCTGTATACAACATAAACACGCATTAACAACAATAAATCTTCATGCTGCAACATGCATTACAGTACACACAGCCCTGGTGTGAGAAAAGGAGGACCATTTCAGTAAATTGTTCACTCCTGTCTCGTGCATCGTCAGTTTTTCCATAGCAACCTTCTCATCTCAACAGGCCAGCTATTGATATACTATACATACACACAGCTGAATCACGCATGTGGGAGTATTCATCCGTGGATAGAGGAGCCAGTTAGCCCAGCCAAGAATGTCCAATGAAAAACAACAAGATAGGATCACTTGATTCCATTACCAGAGATACAAGTGGGCCTCTGATGCTCATCCCACATACTGTACATCTATCTCTATGTCCCATCTCTACAGCTTCTCATGTCCACTTCAACTTGTGAGCTTTTAACCACTTAAGCATTATATCGAAAACATTAGAAACAGTGTGATGCGACACATTGTGAGCTTGTAGATTGGCTATTTTCTAACTTTTCTGAACATTTCTGAAAACGTACAAAACTCTTAACATTTTGAACATCCTAATATTAAAATTGTCTGGCCGGTGGGTGGGCCGGTGGGCGGACCTCTGACGTCCCGCTCATGTCACCATGACTCAGCCAATACCATATAAAGAGTTCCCAATGCAGCTACGTCCAAATATGGCATGTGTTGTCAAGCGTCGTCGGCGCAAACAAATCAGTCAGCTCCATATATGGGCACAAAAGGGGACATGCCCATATATGGGCATATGCTGATGACATCAGTGATCATACAGAGGATACAAGGACTCACAGATACAGAGATCTGCATATATGGGCATATCAGTCAGATCGGTGGTGCGATGTAGGTGTTGGCCTGAACCTCTAGTTTAAAGAAATGCCCCAAATATGGACCTTTTTTAGGGACGGGGTCCTTGAAGTGGTTAAGTTAACCCTATTTTAAATTAATCAATTTTCATCGATCGACCTATAAATTTGGCTTTCTTCCTAGATGAGAGCAGAGGTATAGACCTACAGTAATCATGACCATTGTGGGTTTGAATCCAGCTGGTTTTCCCCTCCATTTACTGTCTCTCTCCACTGTGCCACAAAATTATTAATGCCACAAAAACATTTTTAAGTTATTGAAGTTATTGATTACCGATCCAGCCGGGTTTGCAGGAAGGCTTGACAGTGACGACCACCTGCGCGTCGGCCTGAGCGCGGTTCTTCCCGCAGTCAAAAGCCGTCACCCAGAAGGTGTGAACGCGCTGCCTCTTTGAGTCCAGCGGCTCTGTGTTCTTTATGTTACCTAGGAGACAGAGAGGAGGAAGAACCGATGAGAGAAACAGAGGTGAATAGAGGGAAGGTTGGAAAGGAGAAAGAGAGAAATATAGAAAGGATGAACAGGAGGGAGAAATGCAGAAAGAATGAAAAGCAGGCATGAGTGAAAAAGATGGAGGAAAGGGGAAGAAAGAAAGAGCATAAGGAATAGCTTGACAAACAGAATAAGGGTTAGTCATAATCAATAAGCATGCACGTTCAAAAGACACAAAGATACAAAATTATCCCATAACCTAAACCCATTATACTTTGTTTATCTAGTGTCCCCCATCAAATCCCTTCGCCGTAAATAGCCGATCTACAAGCTCACAACTCATCTCAACGCAATGCGTTGTGAGATTGTAAATCTGCTACTTTCACTGAATGTTCGCCTATTATGACATGCCCAGAATAGGGTCTCCTCACACGGGTTCATGTGGTTAAAATGAAACTATTCTGTTCCCTGGTAAACACACTTAAGAGGTGCCCCAAATACCGCTCAGTATATTATACTCACAGTGCAAAAAGCCACAAGAGAAAAACAGGGATGGTAAACGACAGGGGAGAAAATGAAAAGCGACAGGCTGTTCCTATTTTCAGAGACAAAGGCAGAGTGAGTAACAATGATAGGTTGACAGCCTCAGCATGTGAACCCGCAAAACAATGAGTCCAGGAAGAAAAAAATCAGGGACTGGGAGAATGATGGGGGGATGAAAGAGATAGTCAGAGGTAAAGGAAAAAGAAGAAGGAGAGCGAGAGAGGGAGAGCGAAGGAGAAAAGAGAATAGACAATGACAACCCTACAGTGTTTTCCACACACTCAGAACAAAAGGTGTCTGTGCTGCCGCATCAGTCTGACCCAAAATACAGAAAATTCTGTACACTCATCCTCCACAATCTAATGTGAGCCCCGGACAATTCTGCAAAGTCACAGCAAAAGAACGTCTCCTGTGGAAATGAGTCTTCCAAGCCACTGTTGTTGTCACAATACAAAATGTCGGCGATCGATCTTCTGCTGACCTGTCAATGGACTTAAAGACCAAAAGAAATGCAGCCTTTTTTTCCTCTTTAAAAAAGATCCAAAGCTATATTCATACTAAATTTCAAACGTAAAAACTCCATAGAATCCTAGATTCTCATCGAGTGCACATCATGCTATGTAGGGATAGAGTTGACATAAGCATCGGTAACAAATTCAAATCCAGCTTATGCTGTGTGTTAAATCATCATGTCGTATTGTACTGTAAACAAATAAAATAATAATAACCAGCAATATCTTACCAGCTATTGTCAAACTGCTGCTATATTAAACCAAACAGCTGCTGCAATGTTTATGTAGAGAATCACAGAACAATCGTCCACCCACAGAAACTCTTGGCATTTTACCTGGGAGAGGAATTAAGTACCTGCAAATCAAATCAACTCAAGGCAGCACAGACCAAATGAAATATCTCACTACCACATCAATACTGTCTGGGTGAGTGTGTGTGTGTGTGTGTGTGTGTGTGTGTGTGTGTGTGTGTGTGTGTGTGTGTGTGTGTGTGTGTGTGTGTGTGTGTGTGTGTGTGTGTGTGTGTGTGTGTGTGTGTGTGTGTGTGTGTGTGTGTGTGTGTGTGTGTGTGTGTGTGTGTGTGTGTGTGTGTGTGTGTGTGTGTGTGTGTGTGTGTGTGTGTGTGTGTGTGTGTGTGTGTGTGTGTGTGTTTGTGTTGCTGATGAATGTTGAATTGTGAATGTGCAGCTGCATCCAAGGCTGTATGGAACATACCCTGAATCCTATAAATTAAGTAAATAATACCGCCTCAGGCTGACTCATGCTGGAGGTTCAAATCTGGTGAATTGATTTCAATCTGTCTTGAGTACCTCACAGCTCATCTGTCCACTCTACCGCCTAATGAGGCAGAAATGCCTAATCAAATAAAAATATAATTTCTACTCTGCACTCCCACACAGAGGTGAAGGCAAACGTTGCGTAAAACCCTGGTCTCCCGCATGAAAGACCACATTTCTTTTCTACCTCTCAGACAAGAGGTAATCCCTACTTTGGCCAAGGAAGATATTGGGCTTATGAGCTTCAGGCAATAGTTCTTGTCAACCAGTAGGTGTCCTACCCCAACACCAGGGTCTACATTCCTCAACAGAAGTGTAGGGTCACCACCTCCAGCCACTGCAGATGTGCTAGTTATATTGTATTAACATACTCTACCATACAGATAGGTTAAAAATGTAAACCTATCTGTATGGTAGAGTATAAAATAAAATGTTATTCATTAAAATAAGTTCCAGATTGCTGCTTTAAGACCTTCCGGTCCATGTACACCTATACTGTAGGTTACCATGGACCAAATCCCACTTGTGCCATCTGCTTGTACTTTACTTCCCCATTCACTGTCTCTCATCACCTTAAACTGCCTTCTTTGATTTAACCATTTTCAATTTCAATTACATTTCATGTCATTATTCAAAAATGTTCAAAAATAAAAAACATTTTCAAAAATAGCAAATATGGGAGATCTACAAGCGTTCACAAGCTCACAATGTGAGCATGTGAGCTTGTGAATTGGCTATTTTCACAGTTTTTTAAATAGGGCTCAATACACAGGGGCATGAACCGTCAGCTCTGCTTTTTTCATATATAAATTATAAACCCGAAGGGATCCTGGGATTTACCACACATGCTATGTACTAGGCACACAACTGATCATGAGGTCATGGGGTCAAATCCCATGCCATCCTTTACCACTGCCTTGCATTAATACATTTAAATGTCTCCCTTCTCTCTTCCCTGTACGGTGAAAAGACACAGGAGACATTTAAATAGGCTAATAATAAAAACAAATGAAGTGAACACCGTCTTGCGAGGTCTCACCGTCATTATCGATGGCGAAGGGCACATTGGGAGTGATGATGTCATAGAAGCAGATCTGGCTGTACTGTGGGGAGCAGTCGGCATCCAGCGCCTCCACGCGCACAATGCGATCAAACAGACGGCCCTCTGGGACCGAGGCTTCATAGCGACGCTCCACGAACACGGGGGAGAACTCGTTGACGTCATTCACACGCACATGCACCGTGGCCCTGAGGGGGGAGAGATGAGTGGAGAGTGGGAGAGAGGGGGTGAGATACAGAGATGGGGTTTTATTGTGATGATATGCAGAGTACATATCCTGCAGCGTTTCGCATGCAGTCTTACATGGTGGAGGAAAAAAACGCCATGGGAAATACTTAGCAAACACAGTTATTAAAAGAACAATACCTACAGAGCTGCTTAGTGGATGACTGTGGCAAGTGGGTTTTCTTTTGCTATGTAGCTTCAAGGTAAGAATGTGAGCTGCTCTGGATAAGAG